>NW_017728929.1:8926610-8952894 GCF_001723895.1 Crocodylus porosus | reverse complement strand
CAAGCCCCTTCCACCACAACAGACTTCCCAGCTACACACAGCTCTCCATGCTGTATCAGAAATTGGATCAGTATTGGCCAATATGCCCCCTTAGAAATTGGCTATAGGCATCAGCCTCCAAAATCCCTATCAGTGCACCCCCTACTCTGAACAATTACTGCTGCTCCTGGCTAACACCATAATGTAAACAATCTCTTTCTTATAGGAACAATGTTTTAACAAGCAGGAAAAGCAATCTTCCCTCTAGCCCTTCAGTTGAAGGAAAAGACCTTCTGAAAGCAAGAATAAGATAAAAACAAATTTTAAAGAAAAAAGTCCTGTGTGATACATTTCAAATTTCTGGTCTTTCTAAATGAGACTGGAACTACTAGTAGTTACATATTACAAGAGGAAAAATGACCCTTACCACCTTAAAATATATGCATATACGATCATTCCCTTGCATTGTGTCAAGTGAGTCATTAGGGTTTACACTGCAAAACCCACTGTATTAGCTTCTAGCTGTATTATGCACAGAACCTCTCACTTGGAAACATTTTGTTTAGTCTACACCAGGGGTGTCACACATCCAGTGTGTTCTGCACCCCCATGCTGGATTCAGATAATGGGGTTCCTCAGTGGCTGGATCAGTTGGCGGGGTGAGCAGTGTCAGGGAGGTGTGGGGGTTACTGTGGCCACGGCTCACCCATCACCACTGACACCTATCCCCAGTGTGACTACAGCTTTCAGTGGTGGGCCCTACCTCTGCTTGGCCCACCCATCAATTTCTGGCCCCTCCAGGAGCTCTGCAGGCCAGATAACATATCTCTGTGGGATAGATCCAGCCCACAGCCACGTTTGGCACTTGTGGTCTATACTATGGCATCAGCACTACTAGCTGGGCCCCTCCAAAGTCACAAAAGCCGCCAAAGCCAAAGCTTTCTTTTCCTGCCAGAGCTGCACTGCATCAGGGATTCTGCTGGCAGAGATGTCATGGACAAAGCAAGATCTTTTCACGCTCCACAGCCAAAATAGCTATGCCAGCAAAACTTGTCAGTATAGAAAAGGCCTAAGCCTCTGATAACATTTCTATTATAGATAAGCAGCTTAGATGATTCAAGAAACCAAGTACCAAATAGAAATGAAATGCTTAGACATATTTTTCTTTCATATTTATCTCATCAACACCTTTGTCATCAGGCCTCATTTATGATTCTCTCATCTCCCTTCAATTCTCTGGTCTTCAATCTATCCCTTTCTTTCCTTGTCAGCATGAAACTTTCCAGACTCCCACTTACGTCTACCAACATCTCTAGTCTGGAAGTAGTCTCACCTATCCTTACACTGCAAAAATACTCTCAAGCCACCATACTCAATTTACAGAAGTGGTAAATTTAGCATAGCTAATTGGGTATTGTTTCATCTCAAACAAGAGGCACTCCCAGTTGTACTCAATTTATTATTCATGATTCCTTTAAAAAGCTGCACTCCTAGTAGCAAAAGGCATTGATACACTTCTGTTTCTCAGTGAGTTATAATACAGCATCCTTGTCACCCACCCAATTTGGGGAGGACTTTAAAAACAAGGGGGGGAAAAAAAGAACATAAAAAACTTACCTCCAAACAAGGGCTCAGGTTCAACCAAAATTTCTTGTTTTTGTGGAATCGGTGCTCGCACTTCATCCCTACCAGAAAGAAACAACACTTTAGTATGTTAAGCAACTATAGCATAAAACAAAAATACCAGTTCCTGTCCTAAATCAGATTCAGATACTACAGTATGCGACTTCAGGAGATCACTTATTCCAACCCTTTACACCATAATAGGATCAGACATAACAAGAGAGTCCTTACCAGATATCTATCTTGTTTTGAATAAAGATTACAGGCATATAGCCAGGCACACAATTCTAGTGCTTCATTGCCTTAATAATTAGAAAGATTTTCGTCAAAATAATCATCCCCTGTGTCTTGTATACGATACTCCTGTTAAAACATTCCAGAATATATCTATCTAACATAACATCCAGGTTCTTTTCTGGAGTATGGCTGTCAGTTGCTCTCTATTCTGCATTTATTCATTTGTTTAATCCTTCCTATTGGTAGTACTTTGCACTTGTTTTTATTTATATTAATCTGGTCAATTTTGGATTCTCTTCACATTATCAAGATCATTTTGAATTCTGATCCTGTCTTTCAGACAGCCTGTAAACCCATTGCAGCTTGATGTCTTCTGCAAATTTTGAAAAGTAGACTCCATCACCCAAGGTATTAATGACCACACTAAAGAGTATTGGGCTCAAAAGAGATACTGGCAGCACCCCAGTTTGACAGTGAGCCATAAGGATTTTCCATCAGTTATGCATTTACCTTATTCTGATTTAATATAAAATTAAATATTCTGTTCCTTTTTTGCTTAACAGCTGTGCAGTACTGTTTCAAAAGCCTAAAGTCAAGATATAAACTCCCTTTCACCCTCTAGTCTGGTTATCCTGCCAGAAGACACTAGGTTGATTTGGTATTTGTTCTTGACAAATGCATGTTACCAATTTATTACCTCTTATCTTCTGGGTGCTTATAAACTGCTTAATCTTCTCCAGAATCTGCCCACAGATCTAAGTTAGGCTGAGTAGTCAGTAATTCCCTGGGTCCCTCTCCCTCTCCCTTTTTTAACATTAAACTTTAGTACTAAATTTATCTTTTCAGTCCTCTGAGACTTTACCAAGTTCTATGAGCTCTCAAAGGAAATTGAAGCTATCGGTTCCCTAAGTACTTTAGGATGAATTTCACCAGGCTCTGATGATTTAAATACATCTACACTAACTGTAACCCACTCTTCTTTTGTAGCCTACACTCCATGTCCTTATGAAAATTAATTTTATTTTATATCTGGTCATAGCTTATTTTTATTCACCTTTTTGTGAAGAATGAAGCCCAGATGCATTGAATACTTCATTGTTCTCTACATCACCTGTTTTTGCCTTCCTTTGCTGTCAAGTAAAGACCTCTGCTTTCCTGTGTCTTCCTCTTATTTAAATAATATATCTACCAAGCATTAAGTAAAGATAATGTACAAGAATACATTTTTTTAGTGAGTACATTTCAAGTCCTTCAAAGACTTCACAGAAATGAATCTGAGAAATCTGAATGGAAACAGGGGTTCTATGTATGAAGGCAGGCAAAACCCCCCAAACAAACAAAAAAAAGTACAGACTAGAGTCTACATAGTACTGAGCAGTAGCGGTACACCAATATATCGATTGCATATCAGATTGGCACTGATAACAGGAAAATTAACATTATCGGCCATCAGCTTGTTTTGGCCGATAATGTTACTGATAAATGTCATCTGCATGTGCACAGCCGCTTGGAGAGCAGCATCTGGCCAGTAATTCTCTAGGGAGGAATTGGCATGGTGGGAGCAGATTGAGGTCCCCAGGTGAGGGAGGGAGTGGGGCAGAGGCAGGCGCTTCCCAACCAGGGCAGTAAATATGACAGGGGCAGGACAGACCCACAGGCAGCTCTTCCAGGGGTGCAGTGGGGGAGGGGAGAAGGGGTGGCTCCCTGCTGCTGCTGCACGCACCCCTGGGGGAGGCACAAGAGGCATGTGCCCCCCCAGATTTGTGCGCAGGATGAGGGCGGACCACACACAAGGGGCCAGGGTCTGCGCCAGCCTCTTCCCAGTGTGGGGACTGGGCTGGGGTGGCACTTGGGAAGGGCAGGCAGTGGCAGCACTGGGAGGGAGGCCTACAGCCACCCTAATATTACTTACAGCAACCCCTCCCAGTGCCACCACCACTGCTTGCCCTAAGCACAGCCCTGGCTCAGCCCGCCTGCTGGGAAGAGGCTAATGTAGCCCCTGGCCCTGAGCCCGCATAGGTCAGCCAGCCCTTGCCTCACACACATATCTGGGGGAACAAATGCCTCTCATGCCTCTCTCAGGAGTGAACACAGCAGCGGGAAGCCAGCCCCTGTCCCCACCCCTCTGGACTAACTGCCCATGGGTCCGTCCCATTCTCGGGGTCACATTCACTGCCCTGGCTGGGCAGCGCCTACTCCTGCACCACCCCTGCCCTCACTGTGGGGCCTTGATCTGTGCCCCCAAAGCTCCTTCCCTCCCCACAGACTTACTGGTCAGACACTGCTCTCCAATTGCTGGGCTGCATCCCTGTAAATTGGCTATTGGATTGGTACCAGCCAATATGGCTGGTTAATAATCTGCCATCAGTATTGGCCAAGAAAATCTGAGTGCACCCCAACTGAGCAATGCTTCATTTCTTTTGCTGACTTATCAGTCATTTATGTACTATGTTGGAAGTACAGAGGATGGACTAGCCACCTCCTGAATGGAACCAATTTATTTCAACTAAAGCATTTAGAAGATTCAACTCATTGCTACATAAGAGACTGATTCACAACAATCCATCTAGAAACGTGACTACCAATACCAATGAGTATGAACTTCTCTTCAATACCAGTCCGAAAGGTGTTTAGCATCAGTTATAACTGTTAGCACTACTCCAGCTGTTTTAACCTAAGATACAATGTTATAGTCCTTGGGCTCCTTTTGAAGCTCCTTCTTTTCCTACTCAGTCCTCTTTCTTGGGAAAGAACTTATTGCCACGTCTTCACCACCGAATTATTTTAAATCTACACAGAAAAAAAGTAGATAGTTTTTTTTTCCCCCTCAAAAATGCAAAATTTATTTTCACTGTCAAATTGCTCTATTTATCCATGGAGTAGATAGCACTAACAGAGCTGCACTGCAAACTTCTCCATGATATCTGAGTATAACTTGACTAACCTTCAGTGACTAAGCTTGTATGCCAGAAGGTAATGCAGTTTGCATCAAGTCAGTCTTTGCCCTTTCCTGTGCTAACAAGCATGCCAATTTTTTGGCAGCTATTGCAGTGGTAAAGTTGGGGGTGATGTTGTAGCTGAGGTGGTCCAGGAAAAAATGTGAGAAACAAGGATTTTTGTTGGGGATACGTTTTACTGTGCCAATTGTCTAATCAGGAGGGATACAGACAAGCTTTCTGGTACAAAGTAACCCTTCTTTAGGGCCAATAAGAAATATTACCCATGGAAAAAAAAACCATTGCTGTATTTTTTTATGGAGAGATAAGAAGCCCTCTAGCAAAAGGGCTTTCCTAAGGCCAAAAAACTAACAATGTCTTGGCCACCAATCCATATCAGTCTGAATTCACATCAGCGACCTGGTAGTAAAAGGTCATTCACGATCACAACTGACACCACAAAGGCAAAGCCCAGTTTCTGTGCCTCCTGGAAACACCATTTACATAACTTGGCTTGTACACACCATCCACGCGAGACAGATGTCAGAAAAAATTTACAGCCTGAAAAGTTATAATCTCTTTGGGGTACGGACCATCTCTAGTAGACTTCTGTACACTATCTAGCACAGGGGATGGTAATCGTTTGTTGGCATGGGCCACTTTTTGCAACCTGGGCCCCAGCTGTGGCGTTTAAGTCTCCACTTCCCAGAGTGGCCAGCTGCCTGTGGTTATCCTTGCCACTGATCCCTATTCACACTGCAGCAAGAATAAGAGCACATGCCAGTCTCTGAAGTGGAGGGGACTGCCATCCAAGGGATAGGCAGCACAGCACAATAGTATCCGCCAGTCCCCCATGCTAAATCACACCTATGCATGTTGGATTCAGGGATCTGCCCAAGTAAGATAACAAAGTACAAACTTCACATCTCCCAACTGAGTCCTGTGTGTTAGTTTTAGCATCCAAACATTCCACTGTTGCACTCGTCACTTCTCTAACCCGTTACTGCTACAATACTGACATGTAATTCTTCAGTAGTCTTGAATGATCTTCTAATCCCAATAAGACAACTCTAATCAAACAATTATCTAGTGGTAAGAATGGCAACAGAGGAGCAAAAGAGCATTCAAGACTGTTCAGCAGCAAAGTGACAGCAGGCTAAGATAAGTGACCAGGGCAATAGTGAAATGCCTTCTATGCCAATTTTCACACCTTTCAAAGTTAAATCCTATTCAAGACAGATTACTCATTCACATGGATGTGTTTTAACAGGCACATACTCTGTGTGGGGCCGGACAGCTGATACCCCTGCTGAACTTGTGCTGGGCTCTTCTGCTATGCCTCCACCATCCAGAAACATGGTAACAGCCATTTCCAGATTATTGTTGCATGCTTCAAGCATATGTTTCCCCACACTTTCACTAGCACCTGCAGCAATGAAAGAAAGAAGTCTTCAGAAAACAATAAAAGCAAGACTGAACAGGTGCTGGAATGGCTGACCAGCAAGCCTTTTTTCTCCTCGAAGAATCAGCCATTAGTAAAAATGGATAGTTAATGCAGTTATCACTTTAAATTTCAGAACCAACAAAAACTGATATAAATATCTTGCTGTGGAGAAAGTCTGGTTCTTAGAGATCCAGACTTCTCCATCTCTGCATGACAAAAAGCTGAAGAATTTAGCACAAATCTCTAATAGCTTTCAGACTTTACCTAATCCAAATTTCTAAACAGCAATAAGGTACAACCACAATGCTGAATGATGTTGGATCTCACACAAAATGGAGAAAGCTTATCATCCTGCTGAAAACTCAAAAAACAGTAATGATTTCTATACACCTATGACAGACATTCATAGATAAGTTTCTTTCTTTCTTTATCCATTTAATTCCTTATTGTATTATCCAGCCAGCTAACTGAAAATAGAACAAGACCCAGGAAACAAATGGAAAAATTATTTTAAGTGGTTTACAGCAGGAGTAACAAACACAGGCTGAAGGTTGGATCCAAACCAGTGCTCCTGGAGGGGCCAAAAGTTTAGTGATGGGGTGGAGCAGCATTGGTATTAACTGCTCTTTGTCACTTTGAGTGACAAAGTGACTCTGGCACCTCTGAGGTTTTATGCTGCTGTCACACACCCTGCCACTGAATTCCTGGATATAGAACCCCCTTGGGAACTTGCTTCAGCAGCAGCCCTAAACACTGTGGATGCTTGAGCCAAGAGTGGGGTTAGCAATGCACCACACCCTGCCACTGGAGGCAGACCTAGATCCAACCAGTCCATGTGTTTGATTACTCAGGCTTATAACATTATACTAACTTAACATTAATATACAAAGACTGTATAATGGGACCAATTTCCCCAGGAAAGCTTGACAAAGTAACTATTATGATGGAAGTTCACTACATTTTGGGACATTAACTGAAAAAAACGAAAATGCAAAAGCAATATTACTTAGCGGCAGCTAGGCAAAAGGATTAAAACTTTTTAATCTCAGTGACAAATCATATTTACAAGCATCCATTTCTGTGATGATAGAACAGTAATGGTCAGACAACATTTTTAAACTCTGAAGTGATCACATCATCCTATAGTTTCAGCATCATTATATATAGTCACTCTCAGCTAGAATACAGCCATTTTCAGGTCTCTGTTATTCAAAAGCTATCACTGCAGCAAGAGACAAAAATTGACAAGAACAGGTACATCTAAACTGATCCTCTGCAAATATTAAAAGCTCAAAAACCAAGTTTAGCTTTTTCGGGGGAAAAAGTACCTTGAAATATGAACAAAGTAGTCACACAGTTTCACTGCAAAAAAGACATTTAGAAATTACAGTTTCTTACAGTCACTCTTCTTGTATCAGAACCATGAAAAAGCTGTTCTCTCCTAATAAAAGGAGTGCGCACACTGACACACATGCCCCCCCACCTCACCCCACTGGCAAACATCTATCTCACCTCATTATTCATTAATGGAACCATAAGATACTCCACTAGTTTTATAAGAGTTCTTTCCATACCAGTACGAGTAACCCACCAGACCTGTAAGTCGAAGTTGGTGATGAGTCAAAGCTAACATCACAGCATTTTTCCCAGAAAGAAGAAATAATTTTGTAACAAATGCTCACAGGCATAACATATTTAGCATGACCACTGAGACCACTGGTACCCCACAAGACTGTATTGGATACGATCATTAACTTGCAACATTTTTAAATTTATATTTTAAATTATGTTCATGTCATTTTACAGATACGTAGAAAGGGAAGTTCCCTGTGGCTTATATCATCCCATTCATAGAATATATTTTTTCCTTATGTTTAATAACAAAAATACATATATATAGGCAGAAATGCCACTTGCCTAGAAACATAGTGTTCTCTGGGTAAATTCCTGCTAGTTCAGCAAACCTCTCAGTTCCTTTAAAAAAAGGACATGTCCACATGCCACAAGGAAAGACATATCTGACATGTTATCTTTTTTTGGAGAAGTTTCAAAGTAACTTATTTAAGAACTAAGTTACTAGAAATTACACATTACACACAATGAAGTTACTAGTTCTGTTATACGCATACAACCTAAGTCAAGCTCTCAAAGTTAACGTAAGAACATTAAGACTTGACATTTACGGGGTTAGACCAAACGTCCATCTTGCCCAGTCTACAGTAGCAGGGAATGGATGCTGAAAGTGAGAGTAAACTGAGGATAACCAGGATTTTTTTCCATTGTTCCTCTCTCACTTGCTGCCTCCAACAATGAAAGTCTGACGAGTTCTCCTTCAGAGGTTGCATCCTTAAATCCCATGCATAATAGCTACTGATGTCTCTTTCCTACAAGGATTCATCCAGTCCCAATTTTTGAACCTGGCTAAGCTGTCAGCATCCATAACACCTAGTGACAGTGAGTTCCACACTTTAATTACACACAGTGTGAAAAAGAACCGCCTTTTGTTCATTGTGGTTAACCTGAATAAAGACTAAACTTTCTAGCAGCCTTAGATGCAATTTCTAACAGCAGCAGCAAAACATTTTCAACCCCAAAACTTGGTCAACTTGCCAACATGTTTTAGCTGCCACACTTGGAATTTTTCAAAAAAAATAAATGTAGCCATGTTGAAAATGGGAGAACACATTTTGATGATAAAATTATCTTCAGAAATTGAGAGGAGCAAAGATTTTTTGTGGAGCGATTATCTTTTGAGAGAGGAAGTTAGCCATGTAAGTCTGAAGTCAGGCAGAAAACAGGGTAGATACGCACCTTATAGACCAGTTGTTTTCAACCTTTTTAGACTCAAAGCACCCCTCCACAACTGTTGAGAATTGAGTAGCACCCTGTTTTATTGCAGTGCTTGCTCTCCTTCCAGAGGGGCAGGCATGGAGGAAGAGGAAGAGCCAGAGAGGGCTCTGAACTTGAGCTTATCTGCTTATCTTCTCACACCTCATGTCACCCTTTAAAGGCTCTTGTGACAGTCCTGCTTGGCCTGGCATCCTGGTTGAGAGTCACTAGAAGGGACTAAGATATACAGAGGACAAGCTTTCATGAACTTAAGTCCATTTCATCAGCTACTGTGACAAAGCAAATTCAAGTTCATGAAAGCTGGTGATCTGTATCTCTCTCAGCCTAGAGCAGTGCTTTTCTACCTGTGGTCCATAGACCCCTGGGGGGCCACAGACTATGTCTAAAGGGTCTGTAAAAGAGGACTATAATCAACTAAAAGTATGTGAATACCCACATTTATGATTCAAAGAGGTCTGCACTTCCATTCAAAATATTTTAGGGATCCACAAAGGAAAAAAGGTTGAAAAGCACTGGTCTAGAGGAAAAGATTTCCGACAGCAACTTCTTTGGATGAAGTCAGATGAGCTGTCAAGTGCAAGGCACTGTCAGGTCTCAGAAGCAGCGTGACTTTCTACCTTTTTAGGCAAGAGACAGCCCCAGAGGGACACAAAGTGGCCCTGGAAAAGTACCATCTCTTCCTTTTCACTTGCTTTCTGACCACAGAAACCTACAAGCCGTTCTCCTCTGCAGAGAAGCCTGCAGCAGCAGCAGCAACAAGCAGAAGGGTTTCAACCCTCAGGACTGGAAACCTCTGGTGTTCACCTCACCCAGCAGTGTGAACCCACCTGGTGCCCTGCAAAGGACCCCAAGTCTCCCGGGAGGGGCCACCACCACGCCAGGCCGCGTCTGTCCCACCTCTGACCCCACCATGGGGGCGGTGAAGCGAGGCCCACTGGAGAAGGCTGCGCGCTGGACAGCGGAGCCTGCTTCACCTCCCCAGGCCAGGGAGGGAACCCGCCCCGGGCGACCGCGGCCACGACAGGAACGGGCTCGGCTGCCAGCCCCAGTCGGGCCCAGCCTCGGCTCGACGCCGACTGACACTGACAGGAGCGGTAGCCTGGCGCCCGGGCCCCGGCCCCGGCCCCGCGTCCGATGGCGGTTGCCGCGTGCCTCACCCGTGATGGCGGTGAACTGCTGAATTAACCCCTTCAGCGCCGAGGAGGCCGCGGAGCCCCCGTGCGCCGCCATCTTGCCGCCGCCGCCGCCGCCGCCGAACAACAACACGCACGCCACCTGCCCGGCCGCACTGCGCAGGCGCAGAACCCTCAGCCGCCGCCCCGCCCCCTCCTTCCCCTACTGGCCGCCTGGGAGGGGGTGCTTTTACTTTCAATGTCAAGCTTTATTGAGAGCCCTAAGCGGACACAGGCGAAGGCAGAGTGCGCCTGCGCGGGAGGCTCCGCCCATCTCCCCTCTGCCGCCGAGCCGTAGCCCGTGCCCGCTAGTGTGTAACTCATGCTATTATCAGGATTATCACTGTCCATTATAATAATTATTATGATTATTAACAATAATCACCATTGTTAGTAGCGACTATTTTTATTATTACAACATTGTCTTGATTATTAACCACACCCTCCAGTTAAATAATAACAATAATAAACCTGGAGTTTTAAAAACGTTGCCTCCAGGAGCCGCTCAGGTCAGGTTAGAGCAGGGCTGAAACATTCAACCAGAGTCTTCCTGAGGCACAGGACTCCAGGAGCTGGGGCTTTAACAGGATGAGATGTGGCAGTGAGAACACAGCCGAGTGGGGCGGGGCTCCTCCTCGTGGCCATCTGTAACTGGCCTTCTGTGGTTAAACTGCTTTCTACTGCTGGTGCCCAGCAGGTAGCCATTAATCAGGATGCCCCCTACCTCTTCCTAAAGCACGCTACTGAGGGAGTAGAGGACTCCACAACTGAAGGTTTCACTCATTATCCCATGGAAATAAATGAAGTAGTTTGCTCTCTTCTTAAGCTACCTGTAGCTTCCAGCAGATATCCTACCAGCCACACTTGGGATAGCTTACACTGTGTATGGCAGCTCCAGGGCAGATACACACTTCAGTAGATGTTACTGCATAAGGAATGCATAAGCCTTAGTCCAAAGGTTTCTTGTTGTTTCTTTAAACCAGCAGGAAGTCTCAGCACATTTTCTCTATGAAAGGCTGATGTAACCCCTTGACTCTGTAAGTGGGGGCCCTAAGCAGATACCAAGAGTGACTTTACCTTAATACCCAACATGGAGGTACCCCAAAGCTAAAGCCTTCAGGCAAAGACCTGTATCATAAGACTCAGGTTTTGTATGTAGCCCTCTGATTCAGTTTACACACATCATTACTTTAGCAAAATACATTTTGTATGAAGAAAGTGGGCTAGATAGCTGGGAGTGAGGAAAATTTGGGAGTGGTTTCATCAACCACATCTTCCATTTCCAGTCCTATAAGATCCCCTGTGCCAAGTCCAGTAATTATTTTAATGGAAAATTAATGCTTAAGGAAAGTTTACTTCATTTTTAGATGTGTTTTAATACAATCTGGAAGCAGACTGCAGGCAGGAGAGGTAGAAATGATTGGTTTCTTAAGGTGCCATCAACCAACCACAAACAACATTGAGAACAAATACCTTAGCATTAGTGGAAATCGGTCCTGACATATCCAACTGTAGCATCAGGCTAAATTTAGCATGTATGCTGTTCAAAGTAAATAGTCTGTACATGCATCTATCGCATTTTTAGAATAAAGTAAAAGTTTTTAGTAGTTTTATTTTCGTATCTGAGTGGCATTGACATAACCATTTCCTTCTGTAAAGATGACAATCAAGTAAATACCATCTTTTGCGGATAACTTCTGAAATGCCTTTAATTGATTAACTAGATGCTATACAGGCAACAAGTTTGCTTCAAACTTACATATGAGATAAGGCATGAAACTAGGCCTACAAACATCCATTTGTTATTGTAATAGGCAGAGCACTTTTTAAATGCTCAAAAACTGCCTGGGAAACCTAGGTCTAGGCCAGTGGTTCTCAACCTTTTTTGGACTTGAGCTACCTCTCTACAACTTTTGTGAATGGAGTGGCACCCAATTTCAAAAACGAATTTATATATTACAATATTTACCACTTTACACAGGAGCTGGGCAGTAGGGGTGCAGGATTGTCTAGGCAGAGACAAGCCTGAGCCCAGCTTATCTGCTTATCTCCTTGCACTTCCTGGCACCTTTCAAAGGATCTGGGAGCACCCCAGGGCTTCCCATCACCCCAGCTGAGAATCACTGGTCTAGATACTCATTTAAAAATATATTTTGGAGTTGTTCTTTAAATAAGTAGTTAGATGAAGTATCACCATCAGTGTTCCAATGTGTACTGAAAGTATGCAAAGAAAAATTAACCTGCAGCCTTAAAGGTATCATTCACTAAGACTTATCCATCAATTAGCTTGTGAAATCAAAAATACCCTTTGTGGGACAACACAACAAGAATTTCAAGGTCACAATTTCTTAAACACCAGCTTTAGCTAAGAAATGTCTTGCTCAGCTATGTGACCAAAGAATTTTTAAAACAAAAGTCAAGCATCCTTAAGTCATGGCACTGACTTGAAAATAGCATTTGGGGATCCTTTTGTCTTGTCCACATTTAGTGTGTAGGAATCGCATTTTATGGTTCTTCTGCAACCCTAATATATAGTAGCTTTTTTTAAAACAAGAAAAAGCAAGCAAGCAGGCAAGCTGGGATTTTAAATCACATGACCCCACAAAATGTGTAGCTTTAAGAAAACTACCAAATAATGAAACTTGCATAACCACAAATGCTGGCAACACTGAGATCAGCAACCCCTTTTCTGAGCAAAGCCAGAAGGAAATGCAACAGAATATTCTAGAAAGCATTGAGGCCCAGGGAGCTAGTCTAACAATGTCTGTAGCAACTAATTCTACAACCCCTGCAAACAAACAAAAACTTCTTACAGCTAATTACAGGGTTTTTATAACAGAAAATGCTGAGACCCAACAGTAACAATCTAGTCAACATTTTGTTTTTAGGAAGCCCTTTAAATGAAGGAAATCATTTGAGTTTGAGTGAATAAATGTAAGCATTAAAAAGAATAAGATACAAGTGGGGTACTTTATTTTTTTTTTAAAGTATATAGTGAGTGAAAGCTTTTGCACAATGGGCAAGGCAGCAATAAGAGGGGCAAAGCCAAAAGTATTTCTTTATGTTGCATCATCTCACCTTACTGCATTTGTTAATTTGAAATGGTCTTCAGGGAAGTTGCCATCTATGTACATAAAGCTCCCCAAACACTGTTGTCATAAATACCCGAAGGCAAAAATCACTCAGACTTGTGGCTTGTCTCAACTGTTCACGTTTCCCCCAGATTACTTCAAAATGTTGTTTATAGTAAAGTGTAATCTTTTTAAGTCTTCCTTATTAAAAAGATGACAAAATCAATTCAGGGTACAAGGTCTGTAGTGTTCAAAGCTATTTTAAGTCAGGAGAAACAGATTTACTGTGACTCTGGAATGTCTTGGGCTTTAATCTTGAAAACTGATGTTAAGAATAGGTTTAATTTATTAAACTTGAACTGAGCCAAAAGGCCAATCCTAAACTTAGATTCAAAACAGCATTTTTAGTTTTAGTTCTGAAAGCTTTTGTTATAAGTAATCCAAACTGTGTAGATCAGAAAAATGTAAGAACCAAACTTAAATCTATTTATAATACTGATTAATATATTTAATGAATACCTACAGAAATCCTTCAGTATTATAGGCTATTTTTTGGGTAAAAAAATGTTAATTCAAAACAATACAATAGTTGATTTTTGTTTCTTCATAATGTAAATGTCAGTTTCAGTTTCATAATGAGGGCAAAGGAATACAGATAAACAAGAAAACCTTAATCTTAACTAATATCTGTAGCCTGTCATAAGCTCACCTCTCAGCATTTTTGTAGTCTATAACAGTGCAACTAATTTAATGAAAAAAGCAGAGAGGACACTTATGCAGTGGCAAAATTCTGTACCCCTGCCAGCAAATTGTGGGGCAGAGAGCCCCGTTGGGGATGTGTTTTGGGAATGAGGTGAACAATGGCTGCTTTAATCCCTGTATTTTCCTGAGCTAACATAGTGGCTCAAGCAACCACAGTTAACCCAGACACAGCCTGCCCTACCATTGCAGGTGGATCTGGATGCAGCCTACAAGAAATGCTGTGGTCCAGATCTGGATGGGTGTGGTAACCGAGTTTGAAACCCTGGTTCTGTTGGAATCTTTATATAACCATTGAAAGAAAACAGTACAAAACAAAAATCTTCTTTTAATGGCTCCAGTGAAAGATTGTGATAACTGGCTCCCATTTATAAATCCAGTTTCAACTGTTAATACTAATGACACATCTATAGAAGAGCCCCCTCCCCACTTGTTTTTAAATATTGTAAGAGTTAAAGGACCTTTATTTTTCTATTTTCTCTAAAAAATAGTTTTTTTATTAAAACAAATGGTGCATTCAGTTGCTTGTTCACCCAGTGCTAATACGGATAGCCCTAACAGTAGCTACAGACGCATCAGGGAACCTGTAAGTGATGCCGCTGAGGACAGTATTCCTAACAAAGCTAGCTACTTGTCACATTCTTGCCAACCAGCAGCAATGCATGGTAAAGTTCCAGGCCAGCCTTTTGGCCTAATGAAGAGTGGCTGTGCTGCTTATTCCCTGTAGTGGGCAAATAACTGAAGATACAGAGTAGCCCTTTGGTCAGATTTATCTTGAATTAAAGCATGTCCTTATTACAAAAGGCTTCAGTTCCTTGTATCAATGTGAAGTAACCATATACCATGGGGGGCATCAGTTGTTCTGATGTTAAACACCAACATCTTCTAACACTCAGAGTATTACTAAGGACAGAAGAAGGGAGATGCAACATTAATAAAGAAGAGATTAAAACTGATAGAAAAAAGGAAGGCATCAGAGGCTCCACAGCTCGACAGCAAAGTATAATTGTGCATGCACTTGTGTTCCATACTGATTCTCCTCTTAATGCAATCATTTTAAGATTAGCTGCTCACATGAAGCTTTGCCTAATACAGAGAAAGGTATTAAAGCAGCTTTAATTGCCTTCCAGCCAAATGTGGCTTTGCAGTTCTACTGAGCTGTTACTCTGAAACAGACCTCTTAAACATCTGAAGGATTGTATTTTGCTTCGTCTTGGGTCGTGACTGGATACCCTGAGAATCACAACTGTTGACAACACAGTTCAGTACCTTTCCTCCTCTAACACTGGGCGATTTCAGTTGGAGCTTGGTGGGGGACTGCCAGTTCTCATTGTGGGAAGCTCTTCGCAGGGTTCGATAAGCCATTTCAGCCTGATTTTTTGGAGATTTTGAGTCCTTTCTCATCTTACAACTTCCTCTGCCAGTGGGAGATTCCTTCTTAGATGGAGGCAATTTAGCGCGCAAAAGGTACTCATCTGGAGACCCCTTCTGTCTGTTTAGTGTCCTTTCCTCTTTGTCAATCTGTCTCTGAAGCTCCAGAGCCAGAATTCTATCCTGCTCCTCTTGCTTATATCTCTCCAAAAGTTTTTGCTCCAAATCCGTATGTATTTGCAGATGGAGATCATTTACCAGTTCTTTTTGACCTTCAAATGTTTCTGGAAAAGTTTTCCTCCTCTTATCCAGCAAGCATGAATCAATGGCTGCTTCTATTGGAGAGTCCAAATATTTTCTTTTGGGAGTCTCGTTAGTGTTCTGTAACCCATTTATTTTTCCCTCACCTGAATTGTTTCCAGAAACTTTCATCAAGATCTGTGTTGCGCTGGGGCTGGCAAACACAGAATCTGCTGCTTCCTGAACAGAAGTGCTGTTTTCTGCAGTTTTCCCCAAGTTTATGCTTTCTTTACATGTAAAATCATCATTTTCAGAGGCACTTCTAACCACGTCTCTTGTGGAGTTAGGAAGTCCAGTCTCAGGTTCTTCCCATTCTGCATTTGCAATATCTACCTGATATTGTGGATCTGCCATACCTTCCCTCTTGACAGGATAAGACCTTACAGGAGTATGGACACTTAAGTAAGTTAGACATGATTCTAAAAATGAATCCTTAACTTCAGTATTTTGCAAGTTGGTGAGGAAGGTTTGTGGAGATAAAGATGGCATTTCCTCTTTCTCATCTTCTTGCAATATAAAGCTTTTGTCTTCAGTGCCACTGCTTTCCTGGAAAAAAGACCAGACAAAACTCAAACAAAACAACCAATATAGCCTTCCCAGAAGTAGGTTGAGTTTGCAGTTATGATTTTTTTTCTTAGAAAAGTAGAACTCAAGCAGGAAGAGCTAATGGTGACTTTTTTTTGGCCACAAACAAAATTGAAAACAGAAAACTGGAATCCATAGTTTGATTTTACAGCTTTTCATAAAATGACAAAATTTTGTGCGTCCATGGATAGAATTATATCAGGGACCAAACACAGGCCTCTGACAAAGTAAACAGCAATTTGCTTTTCTTATGACAATTCTGCATTTCCAAGCTATACTGCAAAGGAAAAAAATACAATTTGCAACTATTAATAAATTGTAAAACAGAAAACTTCATATGGAAGTATATGTTACCATAGAAAAGGAGCCATTCCTTTCTCGCTCTTTTACTGTAGAGAGCGATGTTGATACCAAGGCACTGCAAGGTTTTGGAGACAGATATCTGAAAGGGGGAAAAAAACCCAAATGTTAAAACTTTAAGAAAAAATTTAACCTGCCCATTACTACCCATTTAGCCTACCCACCCTACCCATTACTCCAAACCTCTGGGTTAACTCTGACAAACAAAGAAGGCAAGATTAGTGTTGATGTCTGTTTCAGATTATTCTATGACTTAAAGATTAATTCTGCTCTTGGCTGTGCAGCAACAAAATTACTTAGCTCCAACTACAGAATCTTTATTAAAAAGTCAGTTGAAAAGGATTCTTACAGTTACAATACAATCTAGAGCAGGGATTCTTACAATTAAAAAACACTCCCAAAACTGTAGTCATTCAGATCAACAAAGCCAGACTCAGACCTCACTCTGACCTGCTACAATACCAACCCTGGGACAAGTTCAACAGAATCCCTCTGACTGTCACTTACAGCCCCCCGCTTAAACACCTAAGATGCATCATTAATGATCTCCAACCCCTCCTGGAAAAGGATAACTATCTCAAGATAGCCTTTGGGGACAAACCTGTTTTGGCTTACAGACCTAGGAAAAGGAGGGCCCTTCCACCATGTTACAGCCAATCCTGCTGCTACTGTCGACTTGAATACCTTCCCACTTTCCTGATGTGCCTGGTTGAAAGAAAAATTAAATTGGGAGGCATCTTACCCCTGCTCAATGAAGAAGATGGGAGGACTCCTAAGGCAGGATCTCACTGCCTTGCAGGGCTCTTGGTGTCAGGGATTTTGTATTTGGGCTGCCTCCTTGCCAGCCTCCCCTTTTCTTTGCCTCTCCACTCAGTCTCTGGCTCTCAATCTGGTGGCCACAAACTCTGGGCTTCTCCTAGGTTCCTCCCAACACAACACTAGAACCCAAGGCCTTGAACTTTGTAGCAATGCTTAATCAATATCTTGCACCACCACCGCAGGCCCATGGGCTCTTGTGCCAGTGGCACTAACCTCTCTTGTGGGAAGTCAAGCAGGATGCTCTGACACCCTGCCCTGTTGTTTCCACACCTCCCCTGACAGCTACTTCCAGTTCACCAGGGTTAAAACTAACCACAGCACAAATACAAGCAACTGCTTCCAAACTAAAGGTCTCCCTTCACTTTGGGTCAATGGCATTCTGCAAGTCCTCCCTCCCTTTGATCTCTCACCTGCCAGCTCTCAAGGTTGCTTGCCAAACTGTCTCTTGCAACTCCTTCCTTCCAGGAGCTCTGCTCCCTGCAACATGCAGGGCTAGATTACCTGCCTTGCTTCAGGCACTGGGCTTAAATACCCTGAAGCACTGCCCTTTCCAGCCAGGTGACTCTATTCAAACACTGAGGTTTTCCCTTGTACCTGCTGGCCAGCCTGCTCCTCCCTGTTGCAGCATAACCCAGCTACTTGCAGCCTTAATTCTCAGGCTGCCAGAAAATCTGTCCCACACATCGAGCTTAGTGCAGTGAAGCTAACTTTGGCTTAGCTGCCTGCCTACATAGTAAGTGGCCTGCTGCACTTTCTTGTTAAAGTAACAGGAGCCACTGTCTCCGTTACATCCCACAACCTCAAACGGCGTCTCTCAAACAACAGACTAATAAACTCCCATCCTCACTGAGGCACCAGGCCTTGCAATGAACCCAAATGTCTACTGTATCTCCACATCAACACAGACCACACCATCACTGGACCCAACAACAAGGAGTACAACATCCAAGGTGCACTCACTTGCACTCAACCAGTGTCATACGTGTCATTACCAGCTTACAATATCTATCAGCTGTCTACATGGGACAGATCTCTGTGTAGGAATAAATGAAAAGCCTGTGGCAGAACACTTAAGCCTCCTTGGACACTCCATTACTGACCTCAGGATTGCTGTTCTCCAGCAAAAAAAACCTCTGAATGAGAAACTGAAAAACAAAAAATGATCCACAAACTGGGTTCTATTAAATATGGTATAAACAGGGACTATGGACTGTTATCTCATTACCAAAAATCGGCTTTTGTGACCCCTTTTGTTCCCATGAGTTTACTGCTCTTTGCTTTTCTCTCCTAGCACTGTCTCCTCCCTCCTATCCCTATTCCTAGCTCTCTTCACAATCCCTTTTGTACTCTCATTTCTCTCTCCTTTTAACTCTGCTTTCTGCACTTCCTTTCACAGCAAAAGGTGAAGTGAACTTAGGTTCATGAAAGCTTATGCTCTGCCTCTATCCTTAGATATCTTATTTAGTTAGTCTATAAAAGTGGATATATACCCTGCCTTCTGGATGAAAAAAAGAATACTATATTCAGATTCTAGATTGTCAAAACTGCAAATTCAATTAGAAAGATTCTGTTTTTACCTATTATCTAAATGAGTTTAATATGGAAATCATTTGAGAGATATAACTAGGGTCCTATTAAGCTAATTTATAGAGATACATGTAAAAGTTCAGCTACACATGGAAGCACTTTCTAAACCAGAAAACATATTCCTTCTTCCACAGGTTGCATTATAGAAGTTTACCAACAAATATTAGTCAGAAACCTTACTTCTGAATGTCTCCAGAGTTGCATGATTTGTTCTTTGTCTTGCATGAATTAACTGGGGAAGGGCCAGATGAAAGACTGCTTGCAAACGAAGAAGTGCCAATCGTAGGCTCCTCTACGTGCTTGTTCTTCAATGACAGTAAAAATACAGAGGTTATACAAAACTGAAAATAAGCGTGTTTCTGAATACAAATTCTGTAGTGCTAACAAGATGTGTAGTTGTTTAGAAGATTACACATTACATTTATCATGTGTTACATTTACCTGCAGGCAGTAGTATTAGAAGACAAGAGGTGTTATCTAAATAGCAGTTTTGGCAAGTACTACAACCAGATGGAAAATGGTACCAAATATATATCCCACATCTACAGATAGCAGTGGTTAGAATTCTTATAAGTGCAGTTTTTTTCAAATATTAACATTACCCTTTTCACTCCTTCCCAAGCACAGGTAACAGAAATTATATTCTTCCAAAATAAAACTGATTTTATTTTAGAAAGAAAGAAGAGAGGAGCTTACGAGAGCAGAGAAGGGTGTTGCCATGAGGGAATACTGAAAAAAACATTAACCAAACTACTGATATGACTTCCAAGTGTATGTTAAACCTGTGTTAAAAAAAAAAAAAAATCAGGATATTTCCCCCCTTTCTGTTTAAAATGTAGTACTTACTGATCAATGCAGTATTTAAGCACCACATATCTAATACCAGCTCACTAATGAAATTCAAAAATATCTTAACATTCCATCCAAACATTCTTGCATATGCTTCAAAAGATCTAAACTTACCAGGCTGTTATTCAGCTCCCATGCCAGCTGTTCGTCTCGTTTTAGCTGTTCCTCCATCTCTTTTCGCCTTTCTTCTGCTAGTCTGTGTTCAGCCTCCTCTTCTGCTAATAGCTTCTGAATGTACTCCTCACTTGCTTTGTTCTCCTCTTGTTCATGTGCCCGTCTCTCAGCTTCCACCTGAAAGAGGAGTTAAGATTTCATTTGAAATTTTTAAAATGTGTTTTCTATACAACACTTACATTACAGTAGATCTGCTCAAATTTAAAATTCGATAAACTGAACTTCCCTATGTCATTCTCTACCTTTCATAGGACAGATTTAACAGCATGCTGTGAAGTCTTATACTTGAGACTGTATTAATCTTAATACAGGACACAATATGTAAGATGCTGCAGTAAACCATAGATATCAAATAAAATAATCAAGTAAAGCAACAGAGCAGGGGTCAGCAACCTATGGCATGCAAGCTGTATCTGACCAAAGGGGTCTGATCCAGCCTGTAAAGGTCCTATCAATCACAGGGGAATCAGTGATACAGATCTGTGCTGTGCCACCCATCCTTTCCACAGTGCTTCCCTCTGCTGCCTGCACCTGCACTCACTGCAGAAGGAACTGGAATCTGCAGCAAGGGTAAGTGCATGTAGTTGGCAAATGGGGTAAGGGATGTCAGAGGTTATACCACCAAAAGGCTGCCAATTGAAATAGAACTTTTGATACTTAGAAAGCTGCGTGTGTAAACTTGCTAATTTACAACAGGCTTCTCAACCATCAGTATGAAAAGAATGTAATTTACTTGAAAGTTACAGGAACAGAGCATTTTTTCTGACATGAAATGGATGTGTATATGAAGACCTACAGAAGCCACAGCTCAGCATGGGTGGGAAAGTGCACATATCTAAGGAGGATGACACCTCATTTCTTGGACTGCAGTGAATAATGCTGCGTAACAGTAGGTCTAAGACCTCCTAGATGTTCTTTCACATTTGTATCCTTAGTCTGAATGGTCAGCGTACAAAGGTATACAAACACTCAGGTCAGATTGAACCATTATGCTCATCTGGTCTCAGTATCCCTATAACAAGCCATAAAACTTTACCCAATAATAACTATACTCAGCCTAACATTTTGCAATCAAATCCCACAACATTTCTCTTTCTAAACAACTTATCATGATTTAAAAAAATTGTGTGTGTGTACATATGAACAACGTGAGAAAAGGGTGGTGGGGCCTTATTGCCCAACAGCTACTCTGGGGTAACTGCCTATATGCATAGCAGAAGTAAAAATGTGATAGTTCAGCTCTCAAAGAAAAAGGGGTAAATTACTGCAGATTTTTCCCCTAATTACCATGAGGAAGAACATGCATCTGGGTACTTTTGCAGAACAGCTGGTAGAAAGTAAATCCCTGGCCCCTTTTGTCCCTGAAGTGATTTGTTCATACGCCCATACCTGAGAATGTGTAACATCCCTTGGTAAACTGTTACAGTGATTAACTACCCTCATTGTTAAAAGGTTGGACCCTCTTCTTATTTTTTAATTGTTATTGTTTACTTCCAGCTACTTGGTTTTATATTCTTATTAGTATGAAATATGTTCTTCCTGCACATATTCTTGTACATTTTAATAAAATCATTTCCTAGCTTTCTCTTGTATAAATCATCCCAGATAGAGCTGACCCTGCCCTGAGTAGGAGGCTGGATTAGATGACTTCTCATGGTCCCTTCCAGCACTATTTTTTTTTTTCAATAAGGAAGGAAATTCAATTTTTCAGGTGTCTCACTAATTAAAATATTTTATTCCAAATTCAAATAATTCTTGAAGCTCATTTCTCTTTCATTTTTCAACAAAGAACTAAGCCTGTCTTAAACTGTAGGAAGTAAGTTACACACGTCAAATACTAGTCACCCTTTACATACAAGATTAGAATAAATAGATACTTACATCAGCTAAGTTTCTAGACTTACCTTGCTAATCTCTGCCTCGTATTCCTTTCTCAACTCACCAGGCTCGCTTAGCTGATGCAGTGGTTGCGATATACAAACTAACTCAAAGAAACAGAAGGAGAATGTAGGGAGAAAAAGAAAAACCATCACTTTCAACATCAGACTTTTACAGAAATGTTTTTCTTACCATAGAACATAAAAATTATGGTATTCTGATTCATATTAAGCTGAGAACATACAGAAGAGTCATATCCATTCCTGCCCCTTAGCCAAACTGTGTTGTTTAACAGACATGAAATATGTTCCAACTCACAAGTATGAAATAAAAGCATCTCTATGAACCATTATGTCCATTTTCCCTCATCCATTATGACAAAAATAGTTTCTTACTACACTACTGTGGAGTAAATTAAAACAAGATGTGCAAGATCTTAAAGCTGACCTACAAGACAAAAAGAAATCTTTCTTTTTTTTCTTTTGTGCTCTAGAAGAAAGCCTGAAAGGCTTTTCAAAAAGAACATATATGTTGGTCTGTTTCTTTAAAGTCTCTTATAGGAATCTCATTTGTTAAATGGTGCAACTCACTGGTGTTCTCAAAGGTCAATTTCTTTTCCAACTAATTGGAACCAGTATTTATTTAAAGATGAAAAGCCAATACCACAACACAGTTCAAACTCTGACAGTGGTGGATGTTCTAATGAGATTCCTTTAGAATGACTATTTTCCAAGAAACAGAATTAAGGATTCCCCTTCCCTTCTGGGTAAAGAATACTGCTCTATTGCCCTGATTACCTGCTTAAACCTTCTGAGATACCATTATGCATCACTATTTAGGAAATGACAACATGTCTAAGTCTTAGTAGTACGGCAAATCTGCAGCATGAGACTATAATTTTATCTGTCTGATGGAATGTATTGTTGCTCTCCTTTGCAAAATGAACCGTTCCTCAGAATACTTACTCCTCTGGAATGGAGAGCCTTTATATTTCCCTTTAACCATATCACAACGTCTCAAGGAAGTAGTTCAAGGAGTGTGCCTTACAAATCAAAGTGCACATTCAGGTCATACAGTGATAAAATTATATGTTCATGCACAAGCAAGCAAATAATTGCCTTTTCAAATAAGCTTAAGAAAACAGGTCCTTTAACCTGTGTAAGGCATCAATTCAAATAGCATCAAGGATACTGTGTTAAATCAAAAGAATTTCACATTTGTCATCTCAGAGAAAACACACCGATAGATCAAACCATGACAGCATCCAATTATGAAGTTTGTTAAACTTTGTTGAATTAGATTTAAAATACTGAATCCCAACTTGCCTCAAGAGGCAACCCGCACTGTATTCCAGATAGGTGCCCCTTCCCGGAAAGGTACTTGACAGCAAGTTGAAGGATTATCACTAATCATAAGAGCAATTTAGGGTCAATGCCATTATTCCATAGGCATGAGTCAGTAGTTGAATCATTCCCATTGACCCTAAATTGCTCTTATGCAAACTGAGGGGCCCTATGTCACAGCAGAGTTCTATTCTGTGCAAGGGGGGAATAACCATTGCATTTAGAAGGACTTGCAGGAAAAAGAAGACAGTAGGGGTGCTACCTACCTTGAAAAAATGATAAAGTATGGATTCACAAGAAGCGTTAAGCTCAAACTTGGGAAAGCACATTTTAAGGCTTGTTAGTTTCAAGATCAGTAATGCTCAAGTGCTTTAGTAATAAAATAATTGAGATTAAGAAATTCTTTTGCTCTGTCTGCATTTCTCACCAGTTTGCCTCCACAGGGCCTAAAATCAGAAGTGCCCACAGGCAAAGTGTAACAATGAGGAAAGCTGTGTAAACAGGGCTTGAGAGTCGCATTTCCTTCTTTTGTGGTTTACTTTTAACTGAAACAAACTGGTTTTGAGACTTATTTCCTAGTAATACAGCTACAGCAGTGAAATTCTGTGGTGGTCTCATGTCATGACATCCAAGCCCAGGAGAGCCAACAACTTTGCTAGAGCACAGACAGGTCTAAGACAATGTCGTTTTTACTTACGTTCTTCTACCAGATCTTGCCCATTAACTCTGTGCTTACATTCCTCTGGGTAATTCTTTTGAATCTTTTCCCACAGCTCCCAATTGATAAGAGTATTTCTGCGAGCATTGTATCGTGCCCAGGAAGAGACCCGTCGGCGGCAGAAAGGGCAACACAGGCTTGCTTTTTCTACTGTCAATTGGAAACAGGAGTTACAGACAGTGTGGTTGCATGGTAGGGTCACTGGTTCCACAAAAATTTCCATGCAAATTTGGCAGAGACAGTCAGTCAAGGAAAGCGGAGCTTCAGATTTCTTTGACATGATGACTCCAGGTAGAGGAATGAGGCTACCATGGAATCAGTATCTGCAGCCAAAAGAGAAATATGTATTTACTGATTAACACATACAAGAGCTGATCTACTATAGTCTGCTTATACAGTTATTTTTGTGCATCATCCGGCTTGTAAAATTCCAAAATAGGAAAAAAGCATGTTAGGCTTAAAAAGATATCTGTCCCCTGTTATTCTCAGGAGAATCCCCACGAACCGAGATAAATATCTTTGCTAATAAAATATACCTTTTCCTCCAAAAAGCCATGCCTCTAGCTATGCACTCCTGGGAAGGGCAGTGTATCTATGTTCAGAGACAAGACCCAGGTAAGAAACCATGCCACATACACTCTATTTTTTCACCCCTTAAATACTGGGAAAGAGCAGCTACTGCAATTTCTGCCAGGGAGATTCCATTCATCCTGCTTGGGTACTCCACGTCAGATATTTAAAAGGTAGCTATGTTCCCTAATATCTTATAAAATCTGGCACTCCATCTTTTGTATCCTTCAGCTAGGAAGACTAGAGACAATACCAGAAGAAAGGAAGCATTCTCATCTCTCTCTTACAATCACTTCTAAGCTTCCTAGTTGTTGAGGTTGATAAAGAAAAGTCTCCAATACTCTTCACACCAGGGCTTCTAAGTCCTTGGTGGCTACACCCTCCAGGAGCTATGCTGTGTAGAGGCTCCCCCCATGTCCCACCCCCACAGTGGTACTTTCTCCTTCCCCACCACAGCTGCATCATGCAGGTGTGATCCCCACCACTGCGCAACCTCAGACACCCTCAGCTCCCCATGCAACACAGTGCATTGTCCTGCTCTGTAGGGTGGAAGCAGGATGCAGCAGTTGTAAGTGGAAGGGGAACCTGAAGACTCCAGCTGATATTGTAGCCAGAACAATGTGGGGAATGGCAGGCAGGCAGGAGACCTGGGGCCACAGCTTAATTCCTCACGGGCTGCACACAACCCATGGGCTGCCAATTCAGCAGCCCTGCTCTCCATAGTGCCTAGACAAGTGATTCTCAACCAGATGTTGCAAGGGGATTGTGCATCCTGAGACACCTTAAGAGCCTTTCAAGGGTGATGCAGTGTCACACAATGTTAGCAATATTAGGCATGCAAATATGATACACATGGTGAACCCAGAGATTTCAAATAGGAATCCCTAGTGTCAAAAACATTCTGACCTGTTTGGTCCTTCTGAGTTCTTTGCAACAGATGACTTGCTTATTATTTTTCTATAGTCAAGAACAAGTCAAAGCTAAGAGGGTAGCATAAGCCTAAAAAGGTTGAGACCCACTGGCTTAATCTCTAGGTTGGAGTCTTCTTTCTCAGTCAACAGTTCAATTAACTGAGTCAATTTGTGACATGTTTACTGTTACTGGTAAGTTTCTGATAAGTTTCTGAATAGCAGCGAAGAACAGACAACAGTATCATTAGACCTCACTCAAACTGGAAAATCTCTGAACAGCAGTGAAGACAATGAAAGTAGTTGTGAGGATCTAATGAAAAACAGGCTAATGCTGCTCATGACAGCTACAATATTTGAGTACTTAGTTAACACTATTTCTTCTTCAGAGTATTTATATCATCACATTATTTTGGCTAAACATGAACACAATGATCTTATCATAAGTGTTACTTTATATCACATGTAATCATAAACTTAAACACTCCATCGCTTAAGACTTCAATCTACAAGACATCTTTTAAAAGCTGCTATTAGTGCAAGACCTCAATTTCAGCATCTTTGATAATTACCATAGATGCAAGCCAATGGATCAGCAAGAGGGCATGCTCAAAAAGTAGGGATGCACTGATAAAGATTTTTTGGGCCGATACCAATGGCCAATTATTAATGAGTCATATTAGCCGATACTGACCTGATTACCAATACGCAACCTGGCAGCTTGGAGAGCAGCATCCAGCTGGTAAGTCTG
>NW_017728929.1:8923938-8926510 GCF_001723895.1 Crocodylus porosus | reverse complement strand
GGGGGAGGAATGTGGGGGGGGCAGCAGACTGAGGCTCCCACAATGAGGGAGTGGGGCCAGAGCAGGTACTGCCCAGCTGGGGCACAGTGCCCCTTCCCTCCCCAAGATTTACCAGCCGAACGCTGCTCTCCAGCTGCCCGACTGGCTGCATGCATGCTGCGGCTGCAACATCCACATGGCATCAGCAACATTATCAGCCACATCAGCCAGTTGACAATAATGTCAATTTTCCTTATATCGATGCTGATACATTATGGACCAATATATTGGTGTACCTCTATCAAAAAGAACAGTTATTTTTATGAAACACATGGAGGGGCTTGCTTGACTAAAAATCTGACAAAGTCACCAGAGCCAAAAAACAAGGAAAGAAAGTTTATTCATATACTCCATACCATAGATTTTTCTATGTTAGCTTCTTTATGAAAATCCTGCAGGTCAGCCAATTTCTCCATCCCCCACTTCCTTAAAGCATTTCCCGTCTGTTTTAGGGCTACTGTGAAATAGGGAAAAAAAAAAGTATCACAGACTATGTGGTTCAAAACCCCCGGTGTAAGAACAGAACCAGAGAAAATAACAAGTGCTAAAAATTATTTTTAAGGTACAAAAGCTTAAGTCACATGATTACCTTTGTCAATAACACTCTCAAAACCAGAAAGAACATCAATATGAAAGCAACTATTCGCCTGTCCAACTTGAATGGAGGATCATTCAAAGCAGTAATGCCCAAATTTTCTGGGCTGGGACAGACGAGTGACATGCATTTGCCCCATGAGCTGGATCTAAGAGTGGGGTCAACGTGTGGCCCCAAACAGACATACCATTCTGGGCCCTGGCCCTGACCTCACACACCAGCCTGATCCAACACATGGGGCCAAGCCATCAGTCCATGAGGCCTGGAAATTTGGTGGTGGCAGAGTAGTGGCACTGTTGCTTGCCACCACTCCCCCACTGCCAAATTTCTAGGGGTACACCAATAAAGATTTTTTTTAGCCAATACCAATGGCTGATTATTAATCAGCCATAACCACTGATACCAATCTAATAGCTGATATGCAGCTTGGCGAGCAGCATCTGGCCAGTAAGTCTGTGGGGAGGGGAGGGAAGGGGAGATCAAGGCCCCTGCAGTGAGGGAGGGAGTGGGGCTGGGGCAGGAGCAGGCGCTGCCCAGCCAGGGCAGTGTAGTATGCAGGACAGAGACATGGGCGGCTTGTCTGGGAGGTGCGGGGAGGGCAGGAAAGGGGGGCTGCGCCCCACTGCTGACCGCACCCATGGGGAGCCATGTGCCCCCCAGATGTGTGCAGGGCAAGGGCAGGCTGCCCACTGCAGGGTCAGGGCCAGGGGCTGTACCAGCCTCTTCCCAGCAGTGGGGCTGGGCTGGGGCTGTGCCTGGGGTGGGAAGGTGGGCTATAGCCATACCAAAATTCACCATAGGCCCCCCCCACTGCCGCCTGCCCTGAGAGCAGCCCCAGCCCAGCCTCCTCACCATGAAGCAACTGATGCAGCCCACAGCCCCAAGCCTGCAGCAGGTAGCCCACCCCCACTCCATCCACAAATCTGGGCAACACATGCCCCCCATGCCTTCCCGGGGTGTGTTTAGTGGTGGGGAGTGCCCCCCCCCAAGCCCTGCCCCAACCCCATTCCCTGCCTCTCTGTGGGAGCCTAGATATTCTTCCACCCTGCCCCTTTCCTCCCCAGCCAGACACTGGTCTTCACACTGCTGGGCTACATTCCTGGCCACATGCATGCTGCAGCTGCATGCATGGACATGGCATTTATCAATGACATTATCGGCTACAATAAATTAAAAAAAAAAAAAGCAAATAGCCAATAATGTCAATTTTCCTTTTATCAGCACCAATCTAATATGCACTTCTACAAATTTCTGGATCATAGGGAGTCAGTCCCACAGGCCAGATGACAGTCCCACAGGCCAGATCTGGCCCATGGGTCAGAGGTTGAGCATTCCTGGTCAGAGAGTTCACACAACTGGATATTGATATGGATAAGCACAACATGTTCAGGAAGGACAGGCATGAGGAAAAAAAACGGTGAGAGGTGGCATTGTTCATTATAAAGGTCTACACTTGTTCTAAGGTTCAGAACTAAGTAAGAGATAATCTACTGAAAGTCTTTACATGAGGGGGGAAAGAACAAAGGCAATGTTACTATGCCCACATCAGACCACAAAACCAAAAAACAATAGTGGATGAGACTTATTTTAAACAACTCACTCAAGCATCCAAGCTAGAGAGCCTAGTATTTATAGGGGCCTTTATTTACTATACTTGCTGGCAAGGTAATACAACCATGCACAGACAATACCCCAAGTCTTTAAGACCATGTTAAGGACAACTCTTTGGCACAGACAGCTAAAAAACCAACTGGGGGAAGCTGTTCTTGATTTGTCACTTAACTAAGAGGCTTGTCGGTCAGGCCCTTAGGGACCATGACCCCAGGGAGATGGGAGTTCAAGAAGAGTGGTTGGTTCTCAAGGAAGCGATCCTCAATGCACAAGCTAAATCTATTCCAACACGGAGGAAAGGCAGCAAGAAGGCACAGCAGCCCTCCT
>NW_017728929.1:8838264-8923927 GCF_001723895.1 Crocodylus porosus | reverse complement strand
AGTAAATTGGATGCTTATCTTGCTGGGATCCTATGACCCCAGCTGACCTCCTGCCCTTTGGGCAGGGGGCTGGACTCGATCTCCCGAGGTCCCTTCCAGCCCTGATGTCTATGAAATTTATAATAAAAAGAAACAGGCTGAGCCTGCGAGGCTGGTGGGCGCTTGGGAGACAGTAACTGTGAATTTCTCTAAGGACAGAAGATCACCAGAACAGAAATGCTGTTATTTCAGAAACGCTGCATTGAATAAACTCTGGGGATGGGGAGGCAGGATCCCCAGAAAAGCAAGTCTACAGGGCAGGTGCGCTCAACCTCTGGCACATAGGCCAGATCTGGCCCATGGTGCTGTCAGCTGGCTCACAGGCCTCCCCATGGATCTGGACATCTGTTGGTGGGAGAGCAGTGGTACCACACATCTGCTGCCAAATCTCTGGGCCCATGGATCAGGATCCAGTACCAGTGAGGAGGGCTGGGAAGAGACAGTGCCAGCTTTCTGGGACCCAGTCCTGATACATGGTGGGGGAGCAGCAGTGAGCTCCCAGGCAGGGCAGATAAAAATCAATGATTTTTTTTTTCTAATTTTTTTTTTTTTAATTAAAAAAGCCATTTTTTAAAGGGAGGAACTGTTACAGTAGAAGGGAAAACCTATCATAGCAGCGGGCTTGCAAAGCCATAAGAGAGACCCTGTTTGGGAATATTTTAATGAAGGTTATATCAAACAAGAATATACTTTTTGTAGAAAACAATGATTAAATCGAGGCTTCCTGACCAGTGATTTAAATCGATTGGATTTAAATCAAATCCACCCTGTTCCCAGGCCCGATCCTGGAGTGCGGGGCAGGGTGGCGCCAGTGCCCGCCCGATATGGCCCAGATTCACCCCCACCCCCACCCCCGCGGGGCCAAAAGTTACAGGCAAACGGGCAGCGAGGCAGCGATCTCTTCAGGACCAGCTTTGCAACAGCTTCCAGGTGACACAGGAGGTCTGCAAAGGCTGCGAGCGGGGCGGGGCTGCAGACGTGCGCGGGCCGGGCCGCTACAGCCAACGCGCCTCCAGCAAGTGGCTTGGCCGAGGCCAAACGCCCCGCAGCTCCCTGCAGGCCCCGCCACAGAGCGCGGGGCCGCGGCATCCGTGCAGAGCTGGCACAGGGTACCGGTGGCTCTACAGCTCCGCCCCTGCCGCCGCGAACCAAACCCGGGGACAATCGCCGGGGACTCCCGCCACCCCCAACCGCCCGCGAGCCCAACAGCCGCCACTCACCTCGCGCCGCCCGGGAAGCAATCGCTGGCTACGACGGGCGCGAGCCGCGGCAGCGCTTCCGGAAGTGTCGTCCCCGGCGTCCCGCGCTCGCAGCCCCGCCCCCCGCCAGGCCCCACCCCCAGCGCCGAGTTGTGGGGGGAGGAGCCGCCCGCCGTGCCTCACAATGAGCGGGAAGTTCCCCCTCCCCCACCCCCATCATGGGAGGCCGGTTGCTGACCCTCACGTGGGCCTGCCCCAGGCCAGGCGCTGCTAGGCAGAGGGCGGCACCTTGGAGACCATCTTGTTTAGCACAAGCCGAGTTCGGGCGTTGCTGAAGGGGCTAGTATCCAAGGCGCTGCCATTAGGCTGGCGCCGCCAACTCTGTTCCCCCGCCCCTAGGCACCTCCAGGTGTAAAAGTGGAGGATGCAGTCCTGGATTTGGCCCTTCACAGCAGGGTTGGGCATGAGGCAGGGCCACTGCCTCGTTCACTTCCTCACTATCTCAATTCGCTTCCTTGAGGCCTGGCCCCATCCTGCTGCAGCGCAGTGGTTAGAAGGAGCTGTTCCCAGGCCTCAACCCCAAACAGCTGTGGCAGGAGCTGGGTCAGTGGCCAGGGCACCAGCTCGGTCGGAAATGCCAGTAGTCTGGTTTCTCACAACAGCGATTAAACCAGGCACAGGCAGGTGCTGTGTACGCAGTGATTCTCTGCTAGGGAGATGCAGCACCCTGAGGTGCCTTAAGAGCCTTTCTAGAATGCCACGGGGTGCTGCACCATGTCAGCCTAGTTAGGTCTGCAAACACAATTTGCAAGCTAAACCCAGAGATTTGCCAGAGGCAAGACATTCTGGCTTGTCTCAGTTCTTTGCAGCCAAAGACCTGCTCTATTATTTTTCTTGTCTCAAAAAAGCAAGTGAAAAATAAGCTGGCAATACCTTGAGTCTAAAAAAGGCTGGGAATCACTGTGTTAAAGGTTTTTGTTCCAGGTTTTTGTTTTCAATGTTCTTGTTATATCATGAGTAGAGCCAAGCAGATTTTTTCTCATAGCTATTGAGATTTAATGCTGGAAAATAGTCCATTCACCTGTGCTGAAGGAAATCAGCTGTCTGAACAGTCATAGCAAGTTCAGAGTGTTAGAGCTGTGATGGTCCAGGGAATATGTGAAAGAAAGATTTGTTTGGTAATATCTTTTATTGGACCAACTCTGTAAGGTTGGTAGATACTTAGACAAGCTTTCAAGCAAAAGATTGCACATCTGCAGTCTGGAAAAGAAGCTGATACAGACCAAACTAAATCATCTTCCTCAGTCAAAGATGATTGTTGTCTGTGGTTGTCTTATCTGTAGGTCCAAAAATGACTGATGAAGGTGATTCAGGCTTGACAGATTCTGCTGCAAACTCAAAACAGTTACTTTTGTGTAACTCCATTATGTAATAAACACTTGAAAAAGGAAGAGGGCAGTAAACCTATGGAGTGAGAGAAGTTATCGGAAGTAGCTACAAAGCAAGGGGCAGTAGAAGGATAACTTAATTAATTGGTAGAAAGAGAACTAATTATCAAAGAATGAGACCACTCAAAAAGGCAGAGGGTCATTACCACCTGTGAAGTACAGAAAGGTTACCAGAGAGAGTAGGTAAATTGTAAAATCATGATGGTTTGTAATGTCCAATAAAGTTACAAATTTTTGTTCCCTGGTATTATGTAGATTTCCTTTGCGCAGGAAGACTGAGGTCAGAGGTAGAGTAGCAGTTCTGGGAAAAGTATTCTCCCAGTGGGAATTAGGTGTTTCTATCCTTTATTATTTTTCTGTTTATTTTGGAGCATTGTGGTGCCCCAAATCTTGAGCCATTGCTGACAGATGTTTGTCTAACCTGATCTTAATGCTAATAATGGACATTTTAGAACCACTTTTGGTAATCTAGTTTAGTGGCTAACTGGATAAATATGTGACCATAACATTTTAACTTATATAAGGCTGCTGGGTACAAGGATTCTTTTTGTCTGTTCTGCATGCATGTGTGTTAATATGTAGCTCCATATGGTTGTGGAAAAAATCCTTTAGTACTTCTAGGAAGTGCCACCGCTTTCAGACCATTGATACGTAATAGCATGTCATGGTAAAAGGTAATTTACATGTGGGTCTGCGTGTTAGTATATACAGGCAAATAAGCACTGGGGTTATATAACTGTATTTGTGTGTGTAAGATTGTCTGAGACTTGGGTTAGGAATGTTTTACTAAGTTGGTGACACTACTTTTGGACAAAGGATACTGCCTTACTTGCCTTTTTTTTTGCTTTCCCATTCTCTACTACCTGAACAGCGCACAGCAGGCTCTCTTGCAGCATCTGGTTCTTCACCACCTTGGTTATCATGGTGATGATATCACCGGTATACTTTTGTCTCTGGTTAGCTGAGTAGATTGGGTAGTGCTGTGCTTCATAGCTGTGTGTGATGAAAAAAGTACAGAGGGCTCTGATGTGTCCTTCTTGCAGCCCCAGACTCTCCAACACTGAATCCCATACCAGTCTAATTCTCTGGTTCTTGCTTTTGCGCCTCAGTACAGAGGCTAAGGTAGGAAGACTTCTTGCTAGATCTGGCAGCTTCCGTGTCACCTGATTGTGCAAGCAGCTAATTGTTTCACTAACATAGCTGTAGAAGAGTTTTATTTCCACTGAAGTGAACCTGCCAAAAAGATAGAGACAAACCTTTTCTCAAAGAACTACTTTCCTCAGTGTTCAATTTATCACCATTTAAATTACAAATTGGAGATTCTGGTGGTCTTTGGCCATGGCAAGTATTGTTTTGTCCAGCCATCTGATGATAGTAAACCTTCTATTTAAATTAATAATAGTTCTCACTTAACTTTGAAGGGATGGTTTCAGATGAGTTCTGGATGTTTTTTAATAGACTAGCTTGAATTTAAATGAACAAATGTGTAGAATTTAATTTTCCTTATATTGTCATCAAAGTTTATTGCAGTGATCAGTTCATTTTCTTCTCAATTAACTTCTACCAGTTAAAAAAGTAAGGCCAGCACTACTAATATGAATTCAGTTATTTAGTTGAGCAGGAAATGCTAAAGTGATTTGCCAAGGAGACACAATAAACAAATTCCCTGTTCTCCCTAAAGACATTGGTGATGTTGAGGCTCAAAAGACACTACTGCTAAAGGGACTGGAAAATTCTGAAACAAGATATAGGAGCTAATATTTGATGTGTAGCTTAATTTTTCCCAGTTTATCCCATGTAATTGAAAATCAGTTTCTTTTTGTTGCAGTTACTGATTTTAAAGTATTGCGTTCACATAGGATGTAGAATTGAGTTCAGTTTTGAATGCAGATTTCATTTGTCTACTTTCTCCTTAATTTAAGCCAACATTTTCAAGCATGGGTGCTGAAAATTAAGCTCCAAAATCCATGTTGTCATGGTCCTCCACCTCAGTTCTGCAAAGGGTAAAATGTGTGTCATTTTATTAATAAAATTAGTCCTGTTGGTTCCAAGGAACTACTCATGTCCTGAAGTTACACATCAAATCTTCATAGGATCAAAGTCAAAGACAGCTAAATAGGTGGCCTGTGTCTGAAAAAGTACTGAACATCTACAGCTGTCATTGGTTTCTATGGTAACTGTGAGTAGCTGAGGACATTTTGAAAAACATTTAGGCCACTTATTTAGATGTGGTTGTTGGAACCTAATTTCAGATACTGAGACATGAAAGTTTGGGCTTATTTGATGTAAGAGTGGTACCATTATCTTAATAGAATCTTGATTGTTCTTGCTCACTGTGGGACAATAGCATACAAAAACTCCTTACTAGAATGTACAGAATCACAGGCATTTCTCTGGTATTCTTAGGGACTATATGGGTATTTTAAGTGTACTAATTAATGTCTTTTTGGATGTATCTGCAATTGAAATGGAATGTGTCTAGTTATTCTTTGGACTGCCGAACTCGGTGGATTTACTTGTGGCAAGAGACAATTTAAAGTTACTTCCTAAATATGGAAAATAATTGTGTCCCTTTGCTCTGACTACAGGATAATCCTGTTCAGCTTCATCTGTATACAGTATGTTCCAGGTCTTATATCTGGTTGGAGACTGGAGAACTGTGAAGGCAGAACTAAAAGGGTTCTCTTTATAGCTCACCTGTCCTCCAGCAGTGATGTCCACATTTCATCCTGGCTCACTTGCTCCTCCAGGGATGTGCCCTGAATCTCAAACTTCTGTGTCAGTTTCTCTAGGGTTGAATCCAGCTCTTTGAATTTATTCTCTAAGGTCTGCAGTTTGTTTTCTATTCTGTGAAATATTAAAAATCATAACTATGTTATAACATGCTGTGAACAAACTTCTGTCCCAAAAGTGGAATTTCTTCTTTATAATGACCAGTTCTTGCTCCTGTTTTGGGGTATCCACAATTCTACTTTAAAATTATTCATTCTTTTTACAGGTATTTATTAAGCAAGCTTCATATACACCACATGGTTTGGACACATTCACATTGGCTTCAGCTGTCACAGAAGAAGTTTTAAATTTGTTATTGAAATGGAGTTTTACAAGAGATTTACATTTGTGTTTGAGTCTTAAGTTTCAAATAATTGCTCTTGCTTTCTGCAGCTATGGTGAATTTCTGTGCATATCTTTTCAGATATTTTGGAAAGTATTTCAGAGATCATTTGAGGACCCCTAACTATCTCTGCTAGCACGGCCATCACGCACAATAATTTCCTAATTCTTATTAGCTCTCCCTGTTACAATTTTCTTTTTATAAGAAGGTTTTTTCCTAGCACGGCTTTCAGGAGATGGCCCTTTATATCTACCAGAACAGTAGTCCTGCACTACTACAGATGCTGTTTTGAAACTTGTAGCTGTGATCTTGCTTCTTCCATTTAGTAAGTGTTCATTTTTTTTTTCTCAGTTGGGGGAAAAGCGTACATTTTTATATTCTCCAGGAATTGTCACCTAAACTCAGTTGCAAGATTTTAGAGTTTCTCTGTAAGGCTGGTTACATCAGAAACTTCATCACTTTTTAAGTGGAAGGCTTCATGTTTACCTTGTGAACATAGGCTTATAGGTGTACACTCTGTGGTCATTTACCATTGTACTATACATCTAAAGAGTTGGCTTTAGGGTATTACTGTCAGTTAAGTGTATAGCTATATTTCAGTGCAAGACTCTTTTACTTATGTAGCTTCTAACTGTTCTGAAGTCCATTCATCCAACACCAGCTCCATCTATAGGAGAACAGTCAAAACCTTATGCTTCCATTAACCTTGGGCATTTGTATTAAAGTTGTTCTTTTATCAACCCAACTCTATTACAGTGTTGACTTTTGATTCTACTGTTTAAGGTAGCGTCTACAGCCATTCCCGTCAAAAAAGATTTATGAAATATGCAACTGCACTGACATACTTTTGTGCTAGTCTCTCTGACCATGACTTCCTTTTCATGTGACTTTGTACAGACTTCTGGCTAAGAGCCCTTTTGCATTGTTCATCCTGATAAGAGAGGAAAGGTATGGGACTAAGACTCAGGAAATCTGGTTTCTTTTTGCAGCCTTGCCTTGGACTTCCTGTGAGACTTTGCAAAAGGCAATTAAGCATTTATCCTTTAAAATTGTAGGCATAGGCTTTTCTTGACTTTCATAAATATTTTCCATCTTTAATAGGATTAATTTTACCCCACCTATGTTGGGGTTGGGGACTGTTTGTAGAACATTTAGCACAATGGGGTTGTCATGTCAGTTGGGGTTTCTAGGTGTTGCATAGTAAAGCACAGATAGGCACAATACTTGCAGTTCTTCCTGTTTGTGTCAACATTTTGCAATTAATTAAAAACATCCTTTGTTTTAGGGATGCCTGTAACATTTTCTATTTTAGCTTTTTGGAAACATCCATGCAAGAGAAGATACTTATGTGTAAATGTTTGCCAAAAGGAACTTTTCAGCCTATAGCAGGGACTTAACTTGCAAAAGCATATTTGTTTAATGAAAAAATTAAATTCACAGTGTGTGAAAAGTGTGCTAGTTTTATAAGAATTAGCAAGAAGTGTGGGTTTTTGTTGATTTTTTGGGGGGGCTGTTTTTCAGACTGATTCCATCTAAAATGGACTATATTCGTTCAGGTGAGACTGACCCATGCTTTTAGTACTGAAGGTGCAAAAGTTAAAACAGTATTTGGAGGTGTCAACATGCAGTACTGTGCAGAGGTACTAAACTGAACTAGCTTACTCAGAACTAGCTTTTCTACTAGAAGCATTATAATTGCTCTGTCAGAGCACTCTGTTCAGGACTAGCTTGCATAATGTGTCTGCTGTTATGTAGAAATAACATTATTTTATGTGTGAGTAGTCGCACAAATTACACAACTCTACTGTAAAAAAACAAAACAAAACAAAACAGGATAAATACAGCAAAGAGCTTGTGAGAATTGTATTGACTGAAATGTAGTTTATGTAAATAGCTGCTGGAAAACCTATGTTGAACACCTTCAAGAGCAAATTGGATGCTTATCTTGCTGGGATCCTATGACCCCAGCTGACTTCTTGCCCTTTGGGCGGGGAGCTGGACTCGATCTTCCGAGGTCCCTTCCAGCCCTAATGTCTATGAAATCTATGAAAATACTGGACAAATGCAATAAGAGTGTAGATAATCCACCAAGAGATGAAAGGATTGCATTGACTGAATTAATTGCTTGATATAAATTGCTCCTTCAAATCCTATCAGTGAACCATTACAAAGATTCATGGTTTCTGTTTTACTCAAATAATAGCAGAAATGGTCAACAGATTTAATTACTGACAAAAATTGCTTACCTGTGTTGCAGTAGTTTCTCTTGGATGCCTGTGGGTTTGATATTTCAGCACCTTTATTTTTCCAACCCTTTTTGTTTTAAAGGCAAACTGCCAGTCTGTAAACTACTTGCATGTAGTTAAAATCCACCGTCAGACGAGCATTGTTGCATTTGGAAATACCAACACTAAAAATATAAATTCTTAGTCCAGGGACCACCTTAAATTATGAGGTGGCTTTATCATAAGATGATTCACAGAAATTAACCTTTAATGACAAGACTAAGCACAGAAAACTGTACTGCTTTGAGTATTTGGGAAGTAAGCCAGCTCTTCTACTCTAATCAATATTCATTTTGTCAATGATGATGGATTTTCCCGTTTTCTGAGGAGGATGACAGGTTGTTTGGCATTTTAAATAGCTTGTGTTTATTTTTTGGGTTAAGTTTATGGAACAGGAAATTTTAAGCTGATAAGCAATTTGTAAGTCCATAAATTAATGTTGGCAAACATCAGGATATTACCACCAGGAAGAGGGAGAGAGGTGAAGCTAATGGACTGGGACTTGAATCTTGATTATATTACTACGTAGCCACTGAATTAAAGTAAATTTTGATTTCTCTGTGTCTTGGTTTCCTTCAATGTAAAATAGAAACGAAAATCTCTTGGAATCTCATGAGGTCTCATGAGACTTCATTCAATAATATTTATTAGGTACTCTGGCTCTAGGGTGAGATGTACCATAGGTATGTGAAAACGTTTAAAGATGATAGACTGTGCCCTGCTTTCAGAAAAAGTCTTCCATTTCTTCTCAATCCAGCTCTATCTGCTATTGCGCACTTGCCATCTGTATAAAAAAACTGCCACATGATCCAAAAATCCATCAGCTCATGTTGCATGATGATGCTTTAAAAGCTATTTAGCTTGCTATATAGTCCCCATAGAACCCAGAGCTACAGCGTTTCCTTAATTCAAGCTTTAAATGAAACCCAGGAACTGGTTTAAGAAACAACTGTCCCTTCCTGTTACCTTTTATTAATGGCTTTTAGTGGTGTTTTTTTTATTTGTTTTCCTTTCTGATTCTGGTAACCAATGGGATTACCACTAGATGAGTAACTGTTAATGTCAATCTTGTTTTCTACAAGTACAAAAAAAATCTGATTCTTTACCAGAAAGGTTTTAAAAGCTTTCTGCTGCTCTTCCTGTAAATACAGAGAACTATGCTGGGAACACACCTAATAAAAGCTTAGCACTCACTTATGACGGTTACTGAATGCTACTTGGACTATATTTTAAGTACATTATTTTAACATTCCTGTCTTTCTTTATCACTGAGTTTAGGCCCTTCCCAAACTTTTTCCATACTGTGACGCCTAGATATTTATTCCTTTAGAGCTGCAACATAGACATGTTTTTTTTCCTGGACAATACAAAGCCCAATATTTTTGTAAGGTACAGCATATCCCACACAGTTTCTCTTTGTCCTTGTTTCATATCATAAACCATACATTTTAATACTTCTTAAATAATTAAAATTTCAATCCCCAGAATTTTCATTCTGCTTTTCCTTGAGGAGGCATATTAATGGAATTATGGAATATACAAACTTTTAGACCTCTGGTATATCTAGTTTGGTACCTTTATATCTGGTTGTTACCATATGCTCCAGAGAGAAGCATAAGAACTTCTGTAACAAATCAGGAGAAACCAGTTTATATTGTAGGAGAAGCTTTTTGCTAACCCTATTGTCTAGTGGATGATTCATGTCCTGAAGCATGAAGGCTTGCAACTCTCTATACAGTAAATTTCCAAATGTGTAGTTATTCACTCATTACACCATCTAACAACAGTGTGTCAGCCCTTCTCTTTCTACACTGTTCTGTGTGGCTCAATTAATTTTTTTCTTTGTATGACATGACACACTGACTCTGAATCTGTGTCACTATAAACTGCATGTATTGCTACTTTTCTTGTCCTTTTATATACACATGCAGCAGCTGATTTTGTAGGACATGCAATTACCTTATGTAGAATGAGGACCCTTTAATACATTACACCAGCAGCACATAAGACCCATTTTGGTTAGATGGGAGATAGTGTGGACCTCATTGTGCATTACAAGACTTCTTTAGCAGCTGTCTTCCTTCTGTTATCTCTTGCTTCCAACCCATCTCCACATATTTGTCATGTCAACATGGTGAGCACTTGATCAGTACAAGGGAATACCAATATATGGGTACAAAGCACAGCTTTTGTGGCATGGCATAATAAAACCAAACCCAGCAAGTAAAAAAAGCTACACTGGTAGAGGTACATTTTCAGAGGTATAATTATCTATAGTGGGTTTTTTGCCAGCATAGTGTTTTTTTTTTTCTTTTAATCTATGCCTCTTCTGCCAACATAGCTTCAGGAGTATGAAGTCTGTAGTTGAGGTATGGTCTCAGAACCCAAGTGACTATTTGAAATTCAGACTATCAGATCTCTGGGGAAAGGGTTGCAATTGCCTTGTCAATAGAGCTGTTAGGAAGGGGGGATGTAACAGTGGTTTATGTGTTTTGTTATTGTTCTGGAGGTGAGAGAGCAAGTTTTGAACTGGATTTGTGTCAGAAGTAATCCAACTATAAATAGATACATAGTCACCCAAAGTGGCTGGATGTGATGCTAGCAACGTCACTCCCTTGGCACCAGAAACTGGTGTGCCTTAACCATACTAGCCTAAAGAGCTGCTAGGCTTAGGTGGATCTTTGATCCCTTTTGATAACTTCTAGAACAATGAGGTTCCTAATCTTGAATTGGGAAATACAAATATATATAGTCATAATCAAAAATACAATATTTCTATACTCAAAATTTTAAAATTCCAAATAATAAAAAAATCTATATTTCTGCATAGATATTAGGGTGCAGTTAATTAAACTAATGTTTCTATTGGCAATGCTGGTACATTTGTTACAGTTGTCACTCTTACTACAGCACTTAAATTGATAATTACATTTTAGTAGCAAGGATTTATCTCTCTTTCCTATCCAGTAACTGCAGAGCATTTTCAGTTCTACTGTCTTTGCTTTAAATTTATCCTGGAAATTATTGGCTATTTATGATAGAAAAACAGCCTGCAAATTAAGGAAACTAGGTTACACTTGATCTTGCTACTGCTCATGCCTCTGTTACACTAGGAACACTATGTACTGACTAGAGAGAATTTAGTGTGTCGCACTGCAGCTGAACAGGTGGACTGATGCCAGTAGGGGCAGCGAAACCAGACTATCTTGCATAATGCCAGCAAACACGTTGGTCAGTTTATACAAGTTTCCTTAATTACAGCGTTTAAAGAACTGTGACCCTCCCCCATATCCCTCCTCACCTCAGCATACCAATCCCCTTGTCATTGCCCTCGATTCCCTGAAGGTATACTATATAAAAATAAATGATTCTTTCTAAAAGCTTTTTAGTGTGGTTGCATTATTCCTTTCCCTGACTTTTGAACTAACCTGATTCTGAACTGTCTGCCCCAACCTAAAAACATCTGCCCAGAAGTAAGCACTATCAGAACATTATATGGTTGGGAATGGAACCATTAGAACCTCCTGATAGCGTGTTACAATTAACCAGTAATTTTTCTTAAGAAGACATCACTCATTGATGATCAAGTAGCTGCATTCAGGTTTGTGACAAAGTGCTAATACACCAGGGTCACAAGGTTAAATGCCTTCAAGCTGTGCAGACGTTTTGTTCATGAAACTGCACTGCTGGTTGCTTTTCAGAGTTAAAGCAGCCCGAGATTCCCTGTGGTTGTGTTTACTCCGATAATCCCATCAATCTATGTCTACATTTATTTTCTAGGAAGAGGAAACAAACACAAACTCATGTAATTCACAGACCCATGATTGCTTTAGTGTTAGTGTCTTCCTTCATCCCTCCACCCTATACTCCCATCCCAGTAAAGTGGAGTCTTGCCTTATTCCTCAATGTAATACTCACAACACAACACAACACATTGTGACCTGTTTAATGTCTTGTTCAGGGAGCACAGCGAGATGGCCTCTTTAGTCATCTTCATGGGGAACAAGGATAGGAGAAATAAAATTTGAACAGGTTGGAATCCTGCTTGATCCTCTTCTGGGGCTGTCAAAGACGGCGTGGATCAGGGATCCAACTCCTGCTGGAGATCATTTTGCAGTGAAACTTTTTATAGACTGTACATCTAAATATAGTTCATAGACACACATGCAGGCACACATCCATGGACACATGGGTTATTGAATTACAATTTTAGTTCAGCTCTTCCAATATAATGAGACTCTTTTTCTTTATAGATGATCTGAAAAGGCATTTGAGTCCTATTCTGCTGCTTTTTGATGTATTAATTTGTTCTGGTCAGCATAATAGCTAATGTTTCAAGACACAAACAGCTTAGCTACTATGTTTGTATAGGCATCATGTAAAGGATGGATTTGGGTGAGGAGAGTTTTAATGGATGTTCACAAGGGTTTCCTCCCAAGTGTAGTGGGTAGAAAGGGAGAAGGCACAAAGGTACCCATTTGAAAATGTTCACACAGCTGGTGGTGTCTGATATTGGGGAAGCCTGAAAGGTTTCGTAGAGTTTGGTTGTTGTGTGCCTGTATTTAAAAAATGCAGATGCTATCTCAGATAGAAAACCGTTAACTAGATAACTTGTGACCACAAGGACCAAAGGCTCTTGAAACCAGAACTCGGTTGTCAGTTCAGGTAGTTAATGCATTTGTCCATGATGGTCTGGATGCTGTACAGATATTGCTGGAACATCCAGACTAGCATTGCTGCACCCAAAAGACAACAATGAAACTCTAAATTTAGAATTTTCTTTCTTATATTCATCCCTGACACACTAGCATCAATTACAAGCTGTGTCTTACGTCTGCTCCTCCTAAGAACGGGAGGTGGTGGGGGGTGGAGTGGGAGGGATAGGGTCCATGAAATGAATATAAATTGTTAGCCTTAAAGCTGTGCATCACTTTTTGCTCCTTTATTTTTCCTGTCTCCCTTTCATAATTAATTTCACTCATTCATTTCTTGTTTCTCCCATTACCCTTTTCCTGCTCACCTTTCCCCTTGCCTTCCCCTCCCCAACTCCTTAATTTGTGTGAAAAACTTACATATACTGTAACAATTTTTTAAGTACCAAGCAATACATTTCATAGTTGTTGAAGAGAGTAAAATGCTAATTCCAGAAGTGACTTAAGATTGTGATCCTCATGAGCAGAACCAAAAGGACAAAGATAAGAATAGCATGTGTATTCATACAGTAATAGCAATGGTACTTTAATACCTCAAAGTCATAACTGACAGTAAACATTACTTTATTGTGGCATTAGAATTGTAGGAGTGTCACATTTTCAGGAGAGCATAGAAGGGGTTTGAGTATATATAAATGTAAAGATTGTTTTTTTATCATTAACTGGTGTCTAAAGATGTCCATTGGATTCCTTGGAAACTAACTTTCAGTTCATAAATTTGCTCTTTTCTTATTAAAATAGTTACTCCATCTCCCTGGTTATATTACCCCTTGCCACGTAAAAACAGCTGCTAAGATTTACATTATTAAAGAGTTTAAATCAAAAGACTGTCCTCTGTGAAGAAGAATTTTTCAGCAGATTTACCCATTGTAGACTTCTATATGTACAAACCACCTGAAAATAACTAAATGTAACTGGGTGAACAGGTCTCCAACCTGTGCAATACCGCCCTCCTGGAACATCAAAAAAGTAGGATATGCTGAGAACATATATTCTTGTCTCCTTGGTCTACTTCCCTTTCAGAGAAGCAGAATATGCATTATTTAATTTTAAAATTGCAGGATTCCCTTTTATTTATTCCCATTTTTTTTAATTTGAGAAGCATATCTAAATCCACCTTAAGGCCAAATCTTGCTTGCGCATCTCATATCAGTATCCTGTGAAGTCAACAAGACAATATGTGTAAGGCAGAGAGTCAGATTTTGCCCTTTGTACACTTTTATTCTGCAGTTAAAGTTATAAAATGCTCTTCTTGACACTTTTGAAAGCAGAAGCACAAGGGGACAATGAGGGAAAAGGCTTTTATGTACAGATTTAATAGCTAACATCTCTTCTGGGACATCACACTTTTTTTTTAGCTTAGGCCAGGTAAATAATAATAATAATTCTTCCCCCCTCCTTATGTCTGCTCCATCATGAAAATCCCACTGAATTATTATTTACTGTGTTTAAGTTAAACATAATTCATAAATGTTTGCAGCCCATGCTTTCAGCTACTTCAGTGAAGATACTTTTCACTTATGAAATTATGTTCAGTTTAGGTCAGACTGCCAAAATTTTTGAAACACAAAAAGTAAAGCAAAAAACTAGAGATGAAGCAAAGAAAGCTAGTAGATTTGCTATTCTATAGGGATCTGGGTGGACTTCAGCCAGTTGTATCTTCATTAAAGCTTATCTCACCAATTGATTTGTTCTGGGATTGTTTTAGTTTACATAGGAGTCCATTACTTTTGTCAGAATGCAGACTTTCTTTCCCATTATCTCAGCATTTCCAGACTGAAACATGACTGAACCTGCTGTGTATCGCCTTCATGTTCTGAGGGTGCAATTCCAAAAAACATTTAACCAGCCACACTTCTATTTAAGATTTACATTGAAGATGGGCCACAACTGCAAAAGAATCCATGCACATATGTTATGCATGCAGGCAAGTGATGCCACAGCTAATCCCCCTGCCACTTCTAAATATGCAGGAGTTTTAGTTGTTTAAGCTATAGAAGGGGACCTCTCTAAAGGGTAAACAGAAGAGAAGGCGGTCAAGAAAAATCAGCTACCCCAACTTAAATCACCCCAAGGAATTAGCTGCTTGTGAAAAATTCCTTTAAACTCTTTTAATGTCTATGGCTCAGTGAGAGGATACACTGTTATGGAACTACTCTGATCAGCAACTAGTACTCTCTTGGAGCCTTTGAAGTCTGCACATGAAATCCAGTTCACCTTCTCTCCATGTTCAATGCTCAGTTTTGGTAAGATTTTGGCATGCTCATTTGTAACCACTGCATTGGGCTTCCCATCTTTTCTGGTTGAAGCAGGTCCCCTGGTCTTCCTCCTGTGGATGGATTTCACAAGACTTTTCTGTTGCTTCCCAACTTCACTGTTGATATCCCACAGCAACACCTTCTCATCATTTCCACCACTCAGCAACCAATAGGCTTCTGGCAGAAAAAGAACTTGTGATACTCCCAAACTGTGACCTTTGAACGCCAGCTCCTGTTCACACTTGACACCTGTTACCCTGAAGATCCTTATTTTACCATCTTCAGCACCACAAACAAAGATATTGCCACATGCAGCCACAGACAGAGAATGGGCTAGTGGAGGGTTAAAGAACTGGCCAGCTGATTGCTGCTCTACCTCTTCTGCTTCACAATCCTGCAAGGTTGTGGTCCACAGTGGGCGAGCTTTCTGTAGGTTCCACAGCATAACCTTCAAATAAAATGAGAAGAATGACTTCTGTAGCCCCAACCTTGTTTCCCAATTTGATGATAATACTAAAGCATCTAAAGGGAACTGAAAGTATCAAGATCTTTTCAGTAAGATTACACACTAAATTCCTCTTGCATGTCAGACTGCATTCAGATTGAACAGATCCTGCATCTCTTCCAAAACAGCAAGTGAAGTTCAGCTGCTAATTAAAACATCCTTAGTGTAAACAGAATTTTCTGCATCTAATGAAACAGTCTTGCTTTAGGATAACTAAACACTTTGATCTTTAGGGTGTAAAAGTAATGAAGAAATCATTCCCGCTTTAGTAATCATCTGGGGAGCAGCAGCCATGACACACTGAACATCTTGCTTGTAAACTGTGAGACTGAAAGATAAAGTTTAAGTGGTGAGCAACAATAGGATTGAGAGTCATTTTAAAATTTTAATCCAGTCCGTGCTTACTTTCTTGGCCTTTGGTACCCTATTTAATTTGCTTTTCTCTCTGACGTGGGGATAATGCCTATTTCACAGGGGTGCTGATTTTTTGTATGGCACACTGAATGTGTGGAATAATGGAAAACAGCATTTCAATCTCACGCTACTTTACAAAATCCAGTAATAAATGTTTTCATATTAATTTCAGTGTGTTGAAGAAAAAACCAAATATCCCCATTTCGTTTACATCCTTAGTAGCTTTGCAGCAGTGCATGAGAGTTAAATGGAACTGACAATAGGTGCATGTAGCTTCACTAGGCAAGCTGAGTAAAAGACAGAGATAACAAGTTATTTTTAAGTGGCATTAGATCCTTGAAGCACAACTTGTAAAACCACACACAAGGACTTTAGCTATATGGTTTCCATAATCAATCACACAGCAAACAACTCATATTTCACACACTGCTTACTGAAAGCATGAGGTGTTCTTAGTTTCTATACAGTCACTACCAAAACACTGTATTATGGTAAGGGATGATACCCCTAGGCAAGTGTGGTGTGAGATTTTTTTTTTTCTCTTTAAACACAGCACCACCAGAAAAAGCCCCATGGCAACAAATGTGCTTCCACGTGAGAACTCTGACTCCCTGCACAACCAGTAAGTATTCCCTATGAGCCATCCAACAGAACTAATGCAATAGTTGGCTTTGGCTACTGCTCTAATGTCTGCATATGGTATTTACTATTCTAAGTCTATCAGAACTCAAAGAACTAGACTCAATCTGTCTGATCACTGCACCATTGATGAACTGTCTTTATCAAACCCATTATTTTGTCATTAATAAACAGCACATCAATATCTATGAACTCCAATAGAGAGAACTTCTACATTAGACTAGAAAAATGGTTCTCAACCTTTTTAGATTCAAGACACCCCTACCTTGGCTTGTGGCACCCCTCATTAGACTAGAGGCACCCCTTGTAAAATGCTGGCTCTTAATTTTTGTTTTTTCTACTACCAAAAAATACTGGGGCAATTCTTCCATTGGAAAGAACTCAGAAAACCACAGATCAGAATGTTTTTGACACTAGAGGGTCCTATCTTGTGAATCATGGTTCAACACCCGTGTGTAGCATCTTGTTGCACCCTTGAAAGTATTTCAAGGCACCTTAGGCTGCTGTAATACCCCAAGCTGAGAATCACTGGACTAGAAATCTCAAACTGTGGTCCATGGGGGACATAGTTGTTGCATGCTGCTCATTGCAATAAGCTAAAATGCACTGATACCCAAACTATACATTTCCCTATGGCTGTTCTAAACTGCCATTTAATTTGCTTACCAAACTCAGCATAATGCAAATAAAATAGTTGTTCCCTTTTCCATGACAGCTATTGCTAATCTCAGGGATACTATTTGTTCAGGGATATCCTTAAAAAAGACTTCTAAAATAAGGGTTTGATCCTGAAAGCCCTAACCTCAAAGGGCAATCCTTTACATCAATGGAATTTCCACCATGATACAACGACATTAAGATTGCTGAAGAACCAGAAATTACTCTTACCACCCTAGAGTAAGAGAGAGGAGTGAGGTAGAATGAATATCTAATTGCATACCATTCAGCCAGTATTTAAAAATCTAGCAATCATTCATCTACTCCCATACAAATCACCTTCATGTCTAATCCACATGACACAAGACTTTGAGGCCTCTGAGGTCGAAATGCAACAGAGGAGCAGATATTTGAATGTCTCCTGAGGGACCGGCTGACTTTCTTGTTTTCCAAGTCTATAACCTTGATTGCCCCAGAATCATCAGCTGCAGCCAGGACACTGTCTGTGTCATTCACAGAAAGGCAATTGATCTCTTCCTCATTTACGTGGAAGCATTCAATAGGCCCCTTAAGGCATCTGACATCCAGCAAGCTAATGGTTTCCCCGTGAGATGTGTATAGCCTACTTGGGCAGGTGGGAGAGAATGCTACACAGGTGACATCATCTGCTTTCTGAAGCTGTATCTGTCCCAACAGAATCCCTTCCTCATTCCAGATAGCAAGCTCGCCTGCCTCTGCTCCTGAAGCTATCAGCCCTTCTTTGTTCACATTCAAGCACAGTATAGAAGAGGAATGTCCATCGGTCCACTTGACTGCCATGATGTTTCAAAGGATTCTGTGAAAGAAGGACAGAGTTAGGCAGTTTTTCCTATTTCAGTAGAAAGCTTATAAAGTATGTAAGACTACTGGGCTGCTGATGAAATAACATGCAGCAGGTGAGCTGCTAGTCCAAGATAAAATGGGCACTTGTGCAAGTTTGAGTGTAAGCACACCAGTCTGTATGATTACAATACTGACTCCTTAGAACAGTGGAATGGTATATTGCTAGAAGTGCTTGTATGCAAATTGTTGAACTACACCACCTTGTGCAGCTACCCAGATTAGGGGTTGGCAACCTACAGCCCATGGGCCAGCTCCAGCCCAGAGCCATTTAATGTGTCCTGCAGATGTGGGGCTTCAGCAACATTCAGTTGGCAGGATGGCTCTGGCAACAGTTGCTCTCCCCTGCCTTGGTGGGAAAAAAACAGTGGATAGGTCCTAGCAGTTGCTCCGCTCTGACCTGAACAGGGTCAGTCCAGGCCAGAGGTGACAGCTACAACTTGAAGCCTTAACCTATTCCTTTGACTATACAGTCACTAGGTCACCAGTAGCTAACTCACTGCAGTGTGACAGTCTTCGCTATCTGGAACAAGAAGTGATTCAGGAGGCAGATTTCTTTTCCTTCCTCTTTTTTTTAATCATCCTTGATCTACATGAGGGGTTGGCAACATTTTTGGGCTGAGTGGCAAAAATACCTGCAACCTTCACTTGGAAGATGTTGGCGTGCTTGTATGAATGGTGGGAGAGCTGTGAGGGGCCTGATCCTTATTGTGGCAGTGCAGCCCTTGCCCTGAGGCATGCATGCCAAATAAAATGGCTTCATATGCCATGTGGCACATGTGCCAGGGGTTGCCTACTCCTGAGCCACGCCATCAGCTTCACCTGGTTTTGCAGAGAAGCCCCCTACCAGGGAAAGCTTAAATCAGGTGGCTTTGCAACCAACAACGTTGTCGGCAATTCCCCAATGTGAGGACAATCACTATTGCGGCTCATCAGTGGCTTGAGGGCTGGACTCAAGACTCATCCACTGGCATCACTGGTTTTTCCGTAGGGGAGAGCAGATTGGGATTCCTCCCTTTCCCTTCCTCTGCTCTCTCCTTTGCTTCAAGGCCGAGATACTCTGCCAAGGAGCAGGCAGCTGCGCCACTGAGGCTGTGGCATCCGTGGGGTGGGTTGGCAGCTAGCTCCTCCCCACTCCCATTGGCCCAGGAGTGCTTGGGCAGGACAGGAGGCGCCACCCACGGCCCCAGATGCGGCGCTTCGATTCTTCCCAGCTCGGGGCCAGCAGCGTCGTGCTGGGGTTGCACAACGGGTGGGAACGAGCCTCGAAGCCCGTTGGGCGGCCCCGCCCCAGCACCTCCGGCCTGCCAAGGCCGCAGGGGAGCAGGAGCCGCGCGGGAAACACGAACTCGGCTCCAGCCTCTCCCTCGCGTGGGGTGCAGTCTCCTCGTCTCTGTCCATAAGGATCCCCCACCCGCGCGGCCACGCCCCGGGGCACGGGCACAGCCCAGCGGGGGGGGGCGGGTCGGCACAGCCGCGCAGACCACAGCGGGACCTTGGCCTTTCCCCTCCCCCCGTGGAGGTCTCGGGTCCCTTACGCCGGACAACAAAGGCGGGGAATTACCTCCAACCGCACCAACTCGGCATCCTCACATTTCTTCCGGCGCAGTTTGATAACGTAACCCAGGAAGGAGGGGGGGCCTTTTCTCTCCCTTGCATCACCACCAGAGCGTTCCCTACTGCGCATGTGCGCCCGGCTTCTTCTGACAGCTGTGCCCTCAAGTAAAATGGCGGGCCGCAGCCTCACCTCCCTCCTCCCTTGCAAGCAATGACAGCAGGGCCTGGGGCCGGGGGCAGGAGGAGGCGTCACGGCATGGCCGGCCCGCCGCTCTCGGAGTCGCGCCGGCAGTGAGAAGCAGCCGCTGCGTGTCCGGCGCAGGGCTCGCTTCCGCCCACACTTTGCCGCCGGGCGGAGCGGGCGGGGGCTGCTGGCGCCGCCCGGAGGAGGAGGAGGAGGTGGGGGAGGGGCCGGCGCCGGCCATGGCGGCGGCGGGCGGCGCGGGCTGGCGGCTGCCGGGGCGGGTGCTGGAGCTGGTGTTCTCCTACCTGGAGCTGCGGGAGTTGCGCAGCTGCGCGCTGGTCTGCAAGCTGTGGCACCGCGTCCTGCACGGCGACGAGAACAGCGAGGTGTGGCGCAGCCTGGCCGCGCGCTGCCTGGCCGAGGAGGCGCTGCGCACCGACGTACTCTGCAACGTGCCCACCTACAAGGGCAAGGTGAGCCGCGCCCGGCGCTCCCACCTCGGGGTGGCAGCGGGGCAGCCCCCGCCTGGCTCCCTGGAGCAGGCTGCAGCGGCCCCCAGCGGGACCGGCCGGGCAGCGCGCCCATGGTGGCCCTCGCCGCAAGTGGAGTCACTTGGGGATGCTGGTGGGGCATCTGCAATAGCCGGGGTGAGCCCGGGCGCTCTGGCTCTGTGGGGTGCTGGGAGCAGTGCACCTTGGGATGCTGGGGGTGGCAGCCTGCTCCTGTCTCTGTGGGGCAGACTGAAGGGGCCTTAACAGGAGCTGCAGGGCCTTTGCACCAAGCGGCACGGCTTCGAGATGCTTGGAGGGCACCTAGGAGTAGCAGATGAGGGTCAGGTGAGCCCCTGCACCAGCTCCATGCTGGCATAGCTCTGACTGGCTGCTATGGGGCAGGTGAGCAGGAGTGTGCCCAGGTGCCTGGTCCTGGGCTCTATCCCTGCTCTGGGGGTGGGGTGCTGGGAGCAGTGCATCCTGGGATGCTGGAGGACAGTAGCCTGCTTGTTTTGTATCTGTAGAGCAGACCTTAACTGGAGCTAGGGAGCATGGTCCAGAGTTAGCCTTTGCCTCAAGTGGTGTCACTTCAAGAGCCTTGTACCTAGCAATAGCTGGCAAGTTTTGACTTGTAGACTCTGGTGTTTTCCCTGCACTCAATGAGGTTGCCATGTAATGTGTCCATTTGTCCTCATCACCCATCTGGTGCTTGCAGATGATGTGAGCGTTGACTCTCAGGAGTGTACACCTCTCTGATTTGCTTAGGCTGCAGACAGATGTCGCATGTGTCTCAGGATAATCTGTTTTATCCTGGAACAAAGTGCAGTGTTCAGATGTCTGTCCATGACAAATCCTTAAAAGGTTCACGGGGTGAGAAGTAGTAATAGTTTATCCCAGGATATTGCCAGGTGCATCTGAACACTTGTCCTGGGGGTTGCATTGTGGAATCAATGGTAGAACAGTGCTACATTCAGCTCTTCCCTAAACCTTGATTAAAAGGGTGATTGTATGTACATACAGTTCCTGGATGTTTCTGTTCTGGGAGAAACACGGGTATGACTTGTGCAGGGACAAATGGAACATCTGTTCCTAGCCTCGGCCTGTAATTTGCATCTCTAGCCTGCGTTCTCTGTCCCTCAGCTCAGCTGCTCCTGATCTCAGAAGTCCAGGTGCACTCTGGTTCTCTGGCCTGTTTTGTATCTAGAGTCTTTGGGTAGCAAACCCATCTTCTTACTTTCTTGTGCCATCATATGCAACCATACTTTTTAAAAAACTATTGCTTGAAATTGAGTACAAACGTGCTGCAGGATGTTAATGGAACAATTGCATTCATGGTTTGTCCTCTCCAGTCCAAAAATTCTCTCCTCTCTCTTGTCTTAGGTACGTGCCTTTCATCATGCTTTCAGCACCAACGACTGCTCCAGGAACGTCTACATCAAGAAGAATGGGTTTACTTTGCACCGGAACCCCATTGCTCAGAGCACCGATGGGGCAAGGACCAAGATTGGCTTCAGTGAGGGTCGTCACGCGTGGGAGGTCTGGTGGGAAGGCCCTCTTGGCACGGTAGCTGTGATTGGAATTGCCACAAAACGGGCTCCCATGCAGTGTCAGGGTTATGTGGCGCTGCTCGGCAGTGACGACCAGAGCTGGGGTTGGAACCTGGTGGACAATAACTTGCTACATAATGGAGAGGTAAATGGCAGCTTCCCACAGTGCAATAATGCACCAAAGTACCAGGTGAGTGAGACTTGGAACTAGTCAGAGACTGCTGCATGTCTGGGCAGCTGTCCATCAAGAATAAGCCTGAGCACTGCTCTCAGTAGGGGTGCACCGATAGAGATTTTTTGAGCCAATATTGATGGCTGATTTTTAGCGAGCCATATTGACTGATCCCAGTCCAATTCCGACATGCAGCCAGGCAGCATGGAAAGCAGCGTCCAGCTGGTAAGTCTGCTGTGTGGGGAGGGCAGCTGGCCCCTGTGGTGAGGAAGAGAGGGAAGGGGGCTGGGGCAAGGGCAGGCACTGCACTGCCGGGATGGGGTGCAGGATGGAGCCGGGAGCGGTTTGTCTGGGATGTGTGGGGATGGAGTGGAAGGTGGCTTCTGCCACTGTACATACTCTGGGAGGGCATGTGGGATGTATGCCCCTGGATCTGCACATGGGGTGAGGGCGGCCTGGGGCTGGGGTGACACTGGGCCTTTCTCAGCAGTGGGCTGGGCTGTGCTCAGGATGGGCAGCGGCAGTGTTGGGAGCGGACCAATCGGAGGGGCTGCAGCCATCCTAAAATTTGCCATAGCCCCCACTCCCAGCGCTGCTGCCGCCTGCCCTGAGCGCAGCCTGGCTCAGTCTCCCCCCCACTGGGAAGAGCCCGACGCAGCCCCTGCCCCAGCCTGCAGCAGCAGCCCATGCTCACCCCGCGTGCAGATCTGGGGGCACATGCCCCCTGTGCCCTCCTGGAATGTGCACAACAGCAGGAGCCACCTTGTGACCCCCAGACGAGCTGCTTATGGGTCCATCCCACACCTCACCCCGGCTGGGCAGCACCAGCCCCTGACCCAATCCTGCTCCCTCCCTCACTGCCGGGGCCTCTGTCTGCCCCCTCCCTCTCCATGCCCTCCCCCGCTTCCCTCACAACAGACTTACCACTGAACCCGGCTGCTCTCCATGCTGCTGGGCTGCTCTCCTTGCCACCTGTGTGCTGTGCATGCACAGGGCATTCATTGGCCACATCAGCCAAAAAAAGCCAGTTGCCTTTACTGTCACTTTTTCCCTTATATCGGTGCCAATCTGATATGGGACCAATGTATTGGTGCACCTCTAGTTTTCAGTTTGTCACTTTTCCTTTTTTTATGAAAATGTCTAGCTGTTTCCTGAAGTGGTCTTATGAGGCAGCTTAGACCAGTTACCTGTTTACCTTATGAGGGTAATAATTTTGCCTTGTTACCCATTTTCTGCTTTGCCCTGTTTTTAGATTTCTTCCCTGTGTATTAAGAATTTCAGACAATTCTGAAACCTAAATGATCTCCTTCAAGGAAAATAAAAGACCACAGGTTTTATCTGAAATCTTAAATGAAATCATCCTATGTGTATGCATCTTATTTAAAGGCAGTTATTTTGTTTCTATTTTATTTTATTTTTTTAAAGAAAGGTGACTAGAATATTCTAGTTTACCCATTGCTATATCTAATAAGTGGTGCATCTTCTGGAAACACTTTCTAGTGTGAAGTGTTTCTGGTTGATACTTGGGTAGAACATCCCCGAGAATCCTGTGTAATGCTAAATGCTGTTTACTCACTAATTAGTACTCTTTAGAGGTGATATCTTTCAAATAAAACAAAATTGAGGTTTAGATAACTTGTGGTAATTAGCATATGTGATACTTTTTCCATATTTAGCTTTGATCTGACCCAGCTTTATTTTTAGGATAATTATATTCTACGTACTAGATTGCCTCATGCTGCAGTATCAGTTATGTGCAGTATACTCCTTGTCTCATTCTGTCAGGTAATGTTTTTGTGTGATATTATTTTATTTTTTTTTAGTCTGGAGGTGGTAGCATATCAGTGGTGGGTGAAGACTTTTAATAATTTTCTGTATAATGTCCCCAAACCCCACTTTAAGTAAAAATTGGCTTTTTTTGATTAGTGTAGTGAAGATGATCTTGAATAGGGGCACTGAAGTCTAAATTACATTTTTCTTTGAGATTTGTGCCTCCTGTTTTTAACAGTAGAAACCTAAAACTCTTGTGATTGGAAAATATTAAAGATTTTTCATTTCAGTTAATGCATTTGACATGGCTGTGTATGGTCTCTTTCCCCATTTATCACTTGTGTTCAGATTCTTTGTTTGGGCCTTTACAGGGAAAGCAATATTTTATAAAACTGCAGAAGTTCTCTTGGACTCAAGACTGTAGAGGATGTAACAACTGGTTTATTTTTACTTTGATTGAGTTTCAAGTTGCTGTTCTTAGAAATATATTTATGTAAAATAAACTAAATATATTTCTGTAAACTAAACTAAACTATGAAAATAAGGCACATAACACGATTTTTCTTTTTCTAAAAAAGTGAAAAAGGTGTATATTCTTTAGTGTTGTTTTACATAGAAGAAGGGCTTAAAGGAGATTATACAGAGGATAGTTTGACTTTTCCACAACATCCTAGGCAATATTGTTACTGCTTGTTGTTGGGGGCTGTTACCTAATTACATTTCAATATTGCACTGTGGGTAAATAGGTTAGCATGCAGCATCATGTTTATATGATGATCTGTGCTTTTTTTCCAGGTGCATTGAGTATCCCTTGCTCTTGTATAACCTTTTTTCTTTCAGTTTTCCCATTTGTTTTTGTCCAGAATATTTGCAATCCTGATGTGTTGGTAAATAAAAGATCAGTTGTGGTATTTGAAGCACAGGCATATCCAGAAAAGTTGTTCAATCTATCTTGCATATGCCCCCTACTTTCTCAGGTTGTTCTTTTGGCTTTAAAATTTACAAAGCCTTTTAACCACAAGTTCTTAACAGGCATATGCTGTCAAGAGAAATGCAGGTTAGAGGAAATTACTAAATTGCCGTATACTACAGAATAAATAGATGGATGTTAATTCTTAGGGTTACCGACATTTGTATGTAAAGGTAACATTTGGTGTTTCTAGCATTGTGGGGGTTATATGTACTCTGTCTGTTTGAAACAGCTATTGAGTGTTGCTAATCAGAATCTCTTGAGCATCAGTGAAATCGATGGATTTCAAGATATGCATTCATTTTTCTCTGGAAGAATAGAATGGCCAGCAAGTCCCTTCCAGGTCTGTTTGAGTCTAGTCCTCTGTGTCTACAGGGAATCATTTACTGAAAGGAATCCCAGAATTTCTACCTCAAACTCTCACAGGCATCTATAAAGCAGAGTACCCAGGACACCAAGAACACTTTATCACATACTGTAGACCAGGGGTGGGCAAAATGGAGGATCTGGCCATGGCTGGACTCCCATTTCCTGGCAGCCCCTGCCCGTGTGACTCCCATTTGGTCTCCATGGAGACCTGGGAATGCAGGGCTGTGACAGTGAGTGGCCTGGGCAGAGCTGCGGTGTGCTTCCTGCACACCCCTGCTTGCAGAACTGGGGCTTTGCCTCAGCCCCAGGTGCGCAGCTGGGTAGGGAGCTGTTCCAGTGACAGCAAGGAACCAAGACAGAGGCAGAGCTGTGATCCGCTCCTTGCATGTCCATGCTTGGGGCAGGAGTGTGCAGACAGTGGATCACGGCTCTGCCCTAGCCCCCTCCCTGTACTGTCAGTGCCCCAAGATCCTGTGATCTCCCTGGCCCCACTTACTCATCTCACTCCCAGCCATGGCTCCATCCCAGCTTCCTGGGTGTGTGTCTTGCTTGGGTCCCACTTCTGGTGGTGGTTGTGGGGCAGACAGGCCAGGGTGCCCAGGCATCAGGGCTGGGTCTGGCAGCAGCTGCCAGAAGGAGCTGGTGCCACAGGGGCTGCTGGGAAATAGACTCCACTGTGGGCTGGATCTGGCCCATGGGCTGGATTTTGCCCATCCCTGCCATAGAGGCATAGAAAAAAGCAGGGGAGAGGTGTTGGCATTGTCAATGCCTTGGTGCTGCAATGAGGCTGCAGCTGTAGGGAATAATTTAGTGAATGTTCAAAAGATCCCAGTAAAAAGACCATTTCCCATGCTATGGAGGAAAGCGAGGACCCCCACAACTTGTGTCAATCTGACATAATGAAAAAGTGACTCCATATTTGGCAATCAGTATGACTCTGAGCAGAAAAGCAAGAACTTCTAACCAGGAACTTCTGATTTTATTTTTTAAATTTTTTTAAAGCATTGACAGGAGCATCACTGCTTTCCTGTCAAAAACCCACAGTCTTGGCTTTGGCCAATGTTCCAATATTTCAGAGGAAGGTGAAACTCACTCCACCTCCTTCCACAAGTTAATAGGATTCAGGAGGGGTTGGGAAGTGCTTTCTTTTCCTTACTGGCAGTCAGTGAAAGCTCTGAAGTATGCGATTACCAGACACTAATTACACTGAAGGAGAGTTACATCTATAGTCCAATGTGGAAAGTGAAACTAAATGATTCCATGTATCTCACACCAATTGTTAAGCCAAAACTCCCTGTTTTACCATCCCATCCCTTCCATATACTTATCCAGTTCACTCTAAAAGTGTTTCACCCCACTACTTTGCTTGGAAGACCATTCCAAAAATACCACTTCTCTGAGAGGAAATTAGAAGATTTCCAACTGTCTTAAATTCTCCATAGCTGTTGTGGTCTTGTGCTGGTGATGTTTTACAGCTGAAAATGCTCTTCTCCTTTCCTAATATTCATTTCCTTGGGAATGCACTTGTAAAGGCTGATCACGTTTCCTCTTGGTATCCCTTTTGTTAGGCTAAACAAGCCAAGCTCTTCCATAAGAGGAGGCCTCCATTCCCTTAACCATCTCAGAGGCTCTTCTTTTAACACAATTCAATTGATCTTTTTTGAGCATTTGTACAAAAAAGACGCACAGAATTCTAAATAAGGTCTTTCCTTATGAGATCTATTGTTCTGCATGCTATTTTTAGTTTATTTTCCTTTGTTTCTCTTTGACTGTTATCTGATTTTTTTTTTTTTCTTCCTCTCTCTCTCTTTCTTTCTTTCTCTCTCTTTGTCTTTGCAGATAGGTGAGAGGATTCGAGTCATCTTAGACATGGAAGACAAGACATTAGCCTTTGAGCGTGGCTATGAGTTCTTGGGAGTTGCATTCAGAGGATTGCCAAAGGTTTGTCTGTATCCAGCAGTGTCAGCTGTGTATGGCAACACAGAGGTGACTTTGGTCTACTTAGGAAAGCCTCTAGATGGATGACATTGATTGGCTCTTTGGGACATCTGGATGTAGATGATCTGGAGGAGGAATCTGCATGTTGGTTAGAGGGAAACTCAAATTTGAATTAACAAATGGATGCATATCCAAGAAACATCTAGGAAAACAGTGGATTTGCTGCGGAGGACCAGCCATACTGCAGGGATTGTTACATTTCCTCTTTCTACCAAGCCAGAAAAATCCTCAGGGTTGCAGTTGGTTGAGTGGGCAGTTGACACATTCATGTTGCAACAGGTTTCATTGCTGAGATGGTAGTGTGTGATCTCAAATACTTAAGGAAGAATTTGATAGAAGTGGTTGAGGAAATTAACCTGAGATTTTTAAGTAGCGTGTTTTGTGAAAGACTCCCATTTTAAAACTGCTCGTTTGTTCCTTCCTTCCCTCCTTCGGGCCAGTGTGGGTACCAGAGGAGAATAAAACTGGTTGGTTTTTAGTTAAAATTTTTAACTTGCTGAGAAGCATGGTCTGTCTGGACTACTTCTTTAGTATATAATGAGATATAAAATGTGTGCAGCTATTTTTAAGTGTATTTTAAAGGTTGTATATACAGAACATGTAAAAAAAAAAAAAAAAAAAAAAACTTGCTCAAAACAAAACAAAGGATTTGCTTTGTTCTAACTGGGATATCATTAAAGGAAAAACCACTACATGGCATAAGAAGAACCTCTGACAGGTGGAAGACCTACATGCAAAAGTATATACATATATAATTTTTTTTTGTGTTGTAAAGCATCTAGGAATGCTCTTGTGGAGTAAGGTGCTACGTTAGTTCATTTGTATGTGGCTAAAAGTTTACATGGCTTCAGCAGTCTTTATTCTATCTATAAAAAACAAAACAAAACTCCCCATGAATTTTGTTTTGCCACAGATACGGATTCCTATGAAAAAGGGATGGCAAACCTGTGTGTGTTGTATTATTTCTCTTGACATATAAAAATTATCTTTAAGAGGTATTATGCTTCCTACTTGACATAAAATGGGGCTTTCAGAGTAGTATGAAAAATAATGTTGAACTTCTTGGGGCTAGATTTTTATTTTCTATTTAAGGTGGTTATTTAAGAGCTTAATTCTTTATTTTATTTAATTTGGTTTGAAAAGAAAACAACAACCCTAAATATTGAAGTCTGGGTTCTCCTTATCTGCAGTCAAAACTAAAGTCTTGCCTTTCTCAGGCTGTGAAACTAACTCGTCAGCATTACAGTATTCTTTGTGGAAGCTGAGAAGGATGTGAAGCCAATCAGTTGTGTGCTAAAGAAGTACTTGCAGGTGATATAGCAACTGCTTTCCCAAGAGGTGGAAAGCTCTGCAAAGATCTAGGAATCAGAACTCATGGTAGAGGTGATACCTTTTATTAGACCAACTAGATTTTTCCAGAAAAAGTCTTTACTTGCAATTGGAGAAAATCCTTTAATCACAATTAAAGAATTTTTTTTGCAAAAATCTGGTTGGTGTAATAAAAGGTATCGCCTCTACCACGAGTTCTGATTCCTTTTGCCTCTAAACTGATATGGCTACAGCCTGGATAGCTGCAGAGATCTGAGAACTTTCCAGCCTTTGAGTAGAAGAAGGCAGGATTAGCCCCAAACCTTGGTTTCCCCTGTGGTCATCTATATATCTTAACCTCTAAGTCCTGAGGCTTGCCCTTGTTACTTGTTTCCCTAGGCCCATTTGAATTTGCTCAGGATTACTGACGGAATACTTTGTAGTGAGAAAGAAGGAAACATTTATACAGCCTCTTTGTTTATCTCTGCTAGAAAATTTAAATCATGATCATCTTAGAGACACCTTTGTATGGGCAAGAGAAACATTTTTCTGAAGTTATTGCTAAGATTTTTGTTTGTTTGTTTTTAACCTCAGAGGAAGCCAGGGAAGATGGTACCCATGGCTGACTAGGATGTTTGGCGTGCTACTGAAGAAATGTGTTTGGAGTGCTTTTTACATAACAAGTAACAGGGCTTTGCCCTGGATCCAAGTATGTACATTGTTGCCACTTGAAGGGTTTTAAAGTATTTATTTGTTTTAAGTGTTGTTTGTTACTTAAAGGGAATATCTGTTGCAGTCAGTTTTTCTTGTCTGTTTGTTAGAAAACAAAGTCCACATTAAGAAATGTTTGAAAGATGGTACTGAAAACAACTGAATAAAGGCTAGTAACTTGCAGAGAAATCTGTTACATTGACTGTCTACACAGGCTTTACAGATACTGTAAAGTATCTCTCTATATCGCAGAAGCTTATGATGTCAAATTAAACAAAAAAATTAAGGCTGTCCCAAAATAAAAGAAGAACAGTTTGTTAGATGACTATTCTGTCAGTGTAACTGTGGAAGATGTGGCTTCTGCACTCGTTTTATGGACTCCAAGTAGATATAGGTAATCTAAGAGTTTTCAGGGAATTTTGTTTATGAATTAGGTTTCATTTCCATTTTTCATGTAACATCTTGCCCTATAATTTCTCTCGAAATTAGAAATGGTGGAAGCTAACATTCCTAAAGGGTGGGAGGGTATTCACTAATGTAAACTTATAACTTATTACTTGAGACCAGTGCTAGCTGTACAAAATATTAAAATAAACTCTGCTATAACACAGAAGAAATTGTTTGTGTGTGGTGTTGTAACAACATTTGGGGTGCAAGTGGGGAAGAGAGAGTAACATTTTGGAGTGTTTGGGACAACAAGAGTCAAAGATGAGAACATGGCAACTAATTTCTGTTTGATTGTTGGTGTAGGCACTCAAATGGCGAGAGACTGATAATCTGACTGGTATTTATGAGGGCTTGAAGTCAGTGATGTGTACACATGCTACTAAACCTGCGCTCGCAAACATGGGATATTCTCATGGGCAACAACTGGAAAAATTTCTAGCATTCAGTTGGGAGAATTCTCAAGAACCAGGATTATGTAAAACACATTTCCTACTGAGACCGCTCTGTCGTATTTGCAGTGCAATGCTGAGGTGTCATCCCTCAGATGAAAGATTCTTTTGGCTACTCTGGCTCTTGATTTGAAGTTAAAAACCTGTTGGAACACTTCCCCACTCCGTAATCTAATATGAAAGGTAATGTTTGATTGGAAATAAAGGACTTTGGGGTGGCATGTCAGTACTTTAACACACTGTTACTCAGATGGAAACCAGGTTTCCCTTACTTTCTTTTCAACACTGAAACTGTGTTCTAAGAACACTTTCCATGTTTTACATGGGATAATTGATTGGCAAGAGGAGATATTTAGTCATTAAGAGCACCATGATGACACAGTCATTTCCTTTCAGATCTCACCCTGGCAACCAGCTTTGTGGCAACTGCATTCATTCAAATAACATTTTGGGGTAATATGTTTTCTCATCCCTCGAGTTGTAAGGTATTTTACTATTCGTCATTTTGTAAACCTACTCATCTGTGGCTCATTTTCCAACTCTTTTTTTTCAAATAACATGTTTGAGAATTAGGAATGAACATTGCAAGGACTGTGCAGTTAGCCCAAGTCTCTTTTCTGTAGATTGCTATACTGAAATATATCCAGGCAATGTAAAGCTGAGTATTTCCAAAAATCTCTAAACAAAAGAGGTGACTTGGATTGGGTTGGGAAATAATTTTTCCACAGTCTGGATATAGATTACCAAAGGTAAGAAAGGTTGCAATCTTTGCCACTTTACGTACCTTTCTAACAAAACTCCACTAATCTGTTACATTTTAGGATGGTGTTGAGATGCCTGTAGAAGTACGCAGGGTAATTCTTCCCAAATGTTTGATTAAAAATGGGGTTCTGTATCTACATCTTGCTAGTTGTCTGTTTCCTTTACCTCTTGCTTAAATTACTCTGGCCGGGACTATACTGAAGAATTTTTATTAACTTCATGTGTTAGAAATGTTGCTTCCTATTACTTACTATGTTACTATTGTGTTCAGCTTGGAATGTATTACACTAGTTATCTGCAGGCTGCTCTGGCTCGTGCGCAGATGCTATTCGAGGTGATGTGTTTTGACTTGAGGTTCTTTTTCAGTTTGGTTCCTTGTTATGAGCAGACAACTTTCCTCTTAGATATTCTTTCTCAACAGAAATCAATTTCAGGTGCTCAAACCTGGTGTTCATGTTTGTACAGCTAGGTGGCGATGATTGAGTTCAGCTCTTCTTGGGTGAAATTATCAGAACATGATGGTCTTTGGGGCAAAATCCATATATTTATTCATTGTTTCCCTTGGAGGAAGGTGAAGTGAGGGGAGCAGTTTTACTGTGGAGGATTCTTTTCTGTTCTGGAGGAGTAAAAGAGCTTATTCTATTTTGCTCTCTGTAGGTTGTGAAATCTTGCTCATCACCAGAGCATGAGAGTGCCTTCCAGGAGTCTAAGTAACATGACTATGTTCTACTGCATGTTGTTTCTTTAATCCTCTCCCAACTGGAACAAATTTGTGCAATGGTGTGTTTTCTCTGGCCATCTTTTAAAAATACATATGTTTTTTGTTTTTAGTTCCATCTTCCCCCCAGGAGAATTAGGTCCAAAAATGCTAGGCACAAAAAGTATTGAGGTGTGTGCTGACCCTTAATTCCTGGAGGAACTTGGTCTAGTCCCAGTTCTTTTTTCTCATGTTCACAAGCTTTGCCCTTTTTTAAACCGTGTTTCTTTCTGCCAGAGAAAGATAGTTGTCAACCAAAATCTTCATCCCAGAACCTTAGATACATTTTTGGGCCCACTTTATGGAACAACTCACAGATAAAAATGGAGACTTTTGAACTTGATTCCAAATTCTGTGGGAAACCTGTCTAGAGGGTGGAGGACAGGACCAGTGTACTCATGGCAGGTCATGCTTCTGACGAAAGACATTGCAGTCTTTGCACCAGTTTCCTAAGCTCTGAAATTTTTGTGCTCAGGTATATTGCATTTCTGTAGTCCAACAGGTGTATGAAGGTAAGAATAATTGAGATCAGGTCAACATCCATTAGGATGTGAACAGAGTCTTCCAGACCAGCATTTCTCAACCAGTAGGTTGTGACCCAAAAGTGGGTTGCAAGAATATATGAAAGTGTTGCAAACAAACTTGAAAAATGGATTCTCCTTTAAAGGAGAAAAATGTGTGGAAACTGTGGCTTTTCCCTTGCAGGCTGGCAGAGTTCCAGTCTGAAAGGGGCTGCTTGGGACTCCCTGTGGGCCCCCACCTGTCCCACACACAGGGGTTGGGGCCTGGGGGCAGTGGGTTGGAGGTGAAGTGCATTGGGTTGGAACTGGCCATTGATGTTTACAAATGGGTCCTCGTCCAAAAAAGGTTGAGAACTACTGTTCTAGACAATTGGAAAGAGTGGAAAGCCAGCTGGAAGTGAGAGGATACAAGGAATACAAGATTACTAAACTGAGTGAAGGAGACTGCAGCGTGTCTGTGAATTCTTCAGAACACTTACCTTCTTCATACTAGCATCATCTCTTGTATGGCTTCAGCTTTAGTCAACTGATCTTGTCTCAGAACTGGGTCATCACAGTGTGGTCATATGTAGAAAAGGATAGGTAGAGCTGTTTGCCCTCCTTCTGTGACTAACACTTGATATGGTGTCTTCTGCTCAGTTCAGCTGGTGGCTGTTTGAAAGAGTGGAGAGAGAATTCATCCCTTTAGAATTGCTTTAGACCCTTCACTTGCAGTGGTGCTACAATTTGCTATCGGTACACAGAGCATGTGTACCTCCAGCAGAGACCCAGACCATGCTAGCATGAATTCCTGCTACCCAAGTCAGGCAAAACAGAAGCATCTTACAGTCCATAGTGTTAAATTCTGCAGAGAAGTCCAGAAGGATATGAATGGGTTTCCAGAAAGAGACCATTCATCAGTGCCACCAAAATGGTTTCAACTCCATGTCCTAGTCTGACTCCAGATTGGGACAAAACTTCAGTTAAATAGCTTGTAGTTGGTCTCTAGCTGGCTTGTTTTAGGAATGGATGCTTTAACACTGGCTAGAATGATGTATCCACAGAGTGTTTCTTAAGTATTTGTCAGACTACTGTGAATTTGAAGGGGGGTAAGGAAGGATACATTGGCTTTCTCAGTCGGAGACACCAGTTAGTTATTCATGAGTCAGAAGCCAGGAAGGTAGTGGGTTGGATTCACAAGTCTTGGGTTGAGGTCCTTTAGGGTTACTTGAACTTCCTAATGAGTTATATTGAACTTGGGATATGCATGTAGGCTGTGATACCTTTTTTTGTATTGATTCCAGTTTTAAATCTTTTGTTGCAAGCTTGCCTGGACAGGGAGAGGAGGGAGACAGTGTGATAGACACATGACCATAAAAGTCAGATGCCCATCTGTTCTTCCTGTATGGGAAAGCCAAATAGTGTTAGAAAGTGGAAACCTGTCAAAAACCAAGATCTCCTGTTCCTGCTGTGAAGAGTCATTCTGCAGGGGAACATCAGCCCCTGGACAGAAGCAATATGGTTCAAGTGATCACTTCATAGGACTAGAAGCCCAAAAGCTCTTTAGTTCTTAACTTGGTTATAGCACTGATTCCATTTTCTGGGTTCTGGCTTCTCCATCTGTGATATGAAAATCCCCAGAGGGGCTTTAGGGATAGTCTAAAATCAAATCAACATTATTTTGAAAATATACAGTGCTGTGAACATGCATTTGCTTTCATTTGCTTTTTGTGGGGGGGTGGGGTATCATTTTTCTTTTAATGTGCATTATGATCAAAGAGCAGTAGCAGTCAGAACTAACGATGAAATTGTGTTGCATGTTGGGGTTTGTTTGTTTGTTTGTTTTTTTACTAGAAGCAAAGCTACTTTGTGAGCCTTTACCAATCTTGGTTCTGTTTCAGCTAGCCTGGGGCAGACTGTTTTGACCAGAGATATGTTTGATCCTGTGAGTTAGACTTCTACATAAACATAGTAGTAGGCTGAGGTTTTTAATGGGTAGGGTGCATTTGTACTCTTTCTCCTCTATGCCTTCATATTCTAATTATAGCCAGATACAAATTAGCTTGTTCTATTGCTGATGTATCTGTATTTTCAAATTTTCTTAACACTAGGATTTGCCTTCCAGAATGCTGCCTTTTTTTGTTCAATTTCCATTTTGGTAATGATAACAACAATGAATCTAAATTAAAAAAAAGACTTAGATTTAAAACAATTTTGTTGCAAAACTGGTCCTAAAACTTTCTCATAGCAGTTAATTTGACATATAATTAATATTGGATAGTCCCCCAAATCAATATTTGATTCTGATGTTTGGCTATAGTGGACGCTCTGCCATTATGTCTATGAATACCACTTACCTTTTCATAAAAGAAGGAATATTTTGTGTCCTGTCAGTATTAATTGCAGGCTTTTATCAGTTAGACATTTTACTGTGTTTTAGTCTCTCTTGTCTAGAATAACTTGTTTCTAAATATTACCAAACAAAGATTTGTTGTTTTGTTTTGCCACATGTCTGCTGTGATTCCTCTGGGATAACATTCCAGCTACTGAAGTAGCTTTTCTTGCTGACTGGAATAGACTTGTTGAAATAGAAGTAAGAAAGCTGGCTGGCTGGCTGGCAGATTATGCCTTTGAAACTTTGTTCAAACAGTTTTGAGGCTCTATATTGCTTTCATGTCATTGATAATAGTGCTTATTCTGCTTGGTTCTTATGTAAGCAGATGTGTTCAGTAAGTTTGTGAGTTGAATTACTATTCTATAATACTGAAATCTCCTTAGGGCCTCTCTCTCTTTTTTTCCTTTAATTAAAAGGCCAAGATTTTAAATAAATTGAGAGCCTAAACAGATCTCACATTTAAAAGTGCTGAGCAGCCAGCTCCTACCACAATCAGATAGTATAGAAAAATTGGGGGGAAATTTAATGCGTTGCTGATTTGTGCTACATATTGAAAGGGCCGTTTTCAGTAATGATAAATTGGCTTCTTTGTGTGTACATAGTGTCTGCAGCATTTCTCATGCTAACATAGACATGCTGTAAGATCATGCAATGAATCATTCTCCGGTATCTGATAACAGTATACCAAACCTGGCTGCAGGTCCAGCTGGATTTCCATCACCTGCATATCTTCCCAACTGTGAAGAGCCTGTGACTAGTAACAGTGATGTCTTAAGGAAGAATAATAATTTGAATTTAAAAGCTAAAAGAAAGCATTAGCAAGAGAAGGATTTTTAAACAGCATTCCTGGATGTGCATTTTCAGTCTTTTTTTGCTGTGCTACAAGCTGAATAAGAGAGTTGTTCTTTCTCCCTGAGTTTTAGATGTGTTGTTTGTCAATGGGAATTGTTTTGTATTGAAAAGCCTTGCATCAGCCGTGGTCTTGTTATGAGTTATCCAGCATTCCATGCAGTGGTGAACCTGCTTGTGAAGCTGGCTTACGTTGGTGGATGTGTGTCCCCACGGCCTTCCTGCATCAAGTGTTGTGCATTTGGTGTCAACAGTGTTTTCCTGGCAACCTGGGTTGCCTGTTGGTGTACCTATGGGCCCTCTACTGCTCCAGGGTGATCTTACTGCGTACCACTTCTGATTACAAATGTGTGCACCAACAAGTGTCATTCCTGCCACTCCAGCTCCTTTTGGAATTTAACATGTATATGTGTCATCATCTTATATTTCTGGTTACCAGCCTGATGCCTCATGCTGCTTGTTCCAGGGTCTCATACTGAGGTGCTGAACTTGAGGAAAGGAACTTCATGTTGTCCTTCTGTCTGTCTGTACAGGGCAGGTGTGCAGGTACATATCACAGCAAACAGGTGACTAAGGGACCCAATTGAACTCTCTTCCTAGTGCTGAAGTAAAGCAAAGGAAATTGGGCCATGCTACAAAAATGTTCAGAGAAATGTGATGGTCTATTACTATGCAGCTCCTTGTCAGGTATCTGATGGATGCACCAGCACTCCACCAATTTGTTGTGCTCGGTAACTTATCTGCCCAACTCAATGTCAGTGTTCAAATAAACTTGGTAAACCTTGAGCCTGATGGTTGCAGAGGCCTTTAAACTAGCTAGTATCTTAAGATAGAAAATGACCTGGAACCCAACTGTGGATGAGATTAACCCCTATAAGTTTTAAGTCTTATCAATTCAATATACTTTTGGCATGGGGAAATAGTTACATATGATCAGCTACAGGGGGGATGCCATCCTGATAGTAAAGACTTTGCTGGAAGGGACTTTAAGGCCCACCCCTCAAGAGCACTGGAATTTGTACAACCCCTCCACTCTTGCCTTGATTTATGGAAACACTTATAACCTGGTATGCTGCCCCACATTTACTTACCAGGGTGCTTATTCTCATATCCCCTCTGCCTGCCTGACTCTCCTGCTATCCCTTGAACAAACTGGCTTGATTCTGAGACTGGCTTAATAAAGGAAGCTGTTTTAAGGAAGCCAGTTTTAATATGTGTACCTGCTTGTTTCCACTCCCCCCCCGCCCCCATAAGAGCAGCATGGAAGAAGGGGAAAGGAGGGATACAGTGGACAAGGCAATGGCACTAGTCTTTATGGAGCATGTGACCTTTTAGTTTGCTCCCTGGGTTCTACTACTAAATAATTTGTTAATATTAAAAAAAACTTAATCTGACTGCATTACCTCTTGTTTTGAAAAAGTAATTTGAAACATCTTTGTGTTTTTGAAGCTGGGTCTGGAGCCCTTTTCTCTGTTGTGAACTATTAACATCCATCCACACATAACAGGTGTGTCTACATAGTGTCTTTGGTGAAATCCAGCACACACCCAAGAAAGCAGCCTTGCCAATTTGCACCTGAATTTTGTGGAGCCCACTGCTTGTAATGGCCCTGGGTGCACACCCTGGGACAGAGACAGCCTGTGCAGGGTGCCCAGGCATGCACACAGGGTCATGCCGAAGCTATTTTGACTGCAGATTTGCAGCCCTAGGTGCTACAGAGGGTGTGGGTACATCTCTGTGTTGGGCCTTGTCTCCCTTGGGAGGTGATGTGGCTGTAACTAGCTGTCTCATACAGCCAGCGTTCTACAGCGTTCTACAGAGATCCCTGCAGGCTGCATGTGTAAAGCCAAACTTGAACTTGCGCGCATCACGAATTATTAAGTCCTTGCACTAGCTTACATATGCAACAAGCTGTGTAGCATTATTAATACATACCTCACATAAACCATTTTTCACAGGTTGTTTCTGGGTCCAAAATAAGGGGTAGGATGTTTCCTCCCTAATGTGTGCCTTTGAGTAGATGCATCATTCTGTAGAGACTTCCTAACTGCCTGTTCAAAACTTTCACCAAGTGTGCCCGCCCCTTCCTCTCATCTGCTGCAAAGCTCTCTCCCTTGTTCTCACATGGGTTGTGAAAAATGCCCCTTCTCAGTTTCTCCAGCCTCATCATCAGACCTGTCCAGCTTCCTTTCAGTCTCTAAAATGCCCAGTCCAAGGTCATTTTGCAACTATTCCAGCCATAGTTTAGTACCTTTCTTCACAAGCTAGGGAAATGGGGAATAACTGGTTCTCCCAGAAAGTCTGAAAGAATATCAGTGTCTTTGGGGACTAGGGCTGCATGAAGCTGATTTGATTTGGAGGAGATTCAGCCTGATTCAAGGACCGAATCTGAATTGAATAGGGAGACCAATGAAAAGCTCTGAATCTATTCAAAGCATACAAATGGATTAAGAAAAGCTTTGGAAAAGATTAGGCCATAGACTAAACAGGCAGCTGACACAGCTGTCTCCAGCTGGAATTCTGTTGAGGTTGGTGTTGGGGCTGGGACAAGCTGCCTAGCTGGGGCAGGGGGCATGTTCCTTGGGGAGGGGGGCTGGGGACATGGGATGGAGGTGCGGGAGCACTGGGAATGGGGGCTCTGCTCTGCTGCCACTTGCCCAACTGGGGGGGCGGGTGCAGCAGTGGTGGCAGCAGGGGCTATGCCCTGCTAGTGGCCAGAGTGAGCTGTGCTTGCATTACACTGGGCAGGGCAGCTATGGGGGCTTCTCCCATGGCCCTGCCCCCCCCACCGTGGGAGGAGAGGCAGGCACAGCCAGAGTAGCTGCAGGAGAACCTGCAGCCACACGGCTCTGCCTACCTCTCCCTGGGTAACCTGAATCTCTCCAAAACAGTGCCAGATCAATTCAGGACAGTGATCCGAATCGCCGAATGGAATTGCTGTCCTCTGAATCAGCTGAATCCAAATCAAATACTTCCCTATTTGCACAACCCTGTTGGGGACCATAGAAGTAAAAACTCCCCTAGTCATTATAAAGTTGGGATCCAAGATCCTTGTGTTGTCATGGTGGGTCAAATTTTTCATAAAGGGTCAAATTTGGGTAACCCTTCCACAGTGGTCAGGTCTTACAGCACCAGCACTGTTTCTGTTGAGCTTTGTGGGGGGGTAAGACTAAATCATGGAGAAGTAGGGCTGGAAAGGACCTCCAGAAGTCATTTAGCCCAACTGCCTGCTTGAGGCAGGATCATCCCTAGGATCATCTCTATCCAAACAATCTTGCACAAATCCATTGTCTGTCTTCTTAGCAAAACTACACAGCCAACCTTAACACATGGGTCCCCCTCCTGGATTCCAATGTAGAGAACAGGCAGGCCCTTTGCTTAAGTGTGCATTCCCTGGCTTGATGTCCTGTGGAGACCACACCTTCTCAAAAGCAGTACATTCCTCCATAGCAACAACTAAAATACCTCTATCCACAAACAGCAACATGGTTAGTCACTGAGTGGTAGCAACTGAAAGGTGATCAGCTGCGAAATAGGAATGATAACACACTTCTGCACTGTTGGGGGAGCTTTCCTGTAGGTGCTATGCTATGCTCCTGCAGCCCTGGTGTGGGCTCTGCACAGGTCTCTGCATTTTGACATCTTGCACTGATGGCCTTCCTAGGTTGACAGCACTATCCAGACCTATCAGCCAATATCAAGCAGTCAAGCACACAAGCAGCATTCCCAAGTGGCCAGCAAAAAATGCAAAAATGCCATCTCCTACGTCTGATGCCAACCTATTCAATATTCTATCAGCAGTCTCTTTACATTAATTATCATGAAGACTTCAGTTCTTGCCAATGTCTCCTCGGCTGCCTGACAGCACTTTGTAAATGGCACTGGATTGCCAAAAAAGTGACAAAACAAAAGAATTCTATGCAATTCGACAGCAACCCCCAGAATTCCATTGTGTTGCCATAGAAATCCCAGAAAGCAGATACAACAGCTGTGGAGCAAAGTGACCATGGGGCATCTGACCAGAATGCTGAGCACTTGCTCCTAAACATCGCTGGGCTATACGGTTGCAAAGGTCTGAGGCAACAGCATCTTGGTGATCGAAGAACAGTGGGGTATGTAGTCACTACTTACACAGCAGGTGTTGCAGATCACTTAATGCAGATGAACAAAAACCTGCAACAAGATGCATCTGTTACAAGCTTAATGTTCTCCCAGTTGGCTATGGACCTCCTGTGAGCCTCGAGGTGGTTTCAGGTAGCCCTCCTCTTTCCTGTATGCCTTATTCAGACTTGTTGCATTACTTGTACAGGAGTCATGAATTCTACTGACCCTGGAAGGGTCTCACTTAATGATCCCTTTGTTTCTGAGGACTTGCAGTCTGGTCCTAAGACTCTTGCCTGTGGGGAAAGGGGGTGAAATAGTTTGCTCTCCTCTGAAAGCCTTTTTTGTCAGCTGAAGTTCTACTGCTGTACAGCCAATGCTGCAGCATGTGTATGATCACATTTGGCTTTGTTTGCTGGTACAAGTGTGGCCGACAGCATCACATTTATAGACCGAAGCAACTCTCCCCCTGCCCCCAACTGTGATTAATTGGCATGTTTTGGAAGCAGTGCTCCTTTGCTGTTTAGCTAGCCTGCTGCAGGTCCTTCCTTTTGGCCTGGCATTCACCCTCCTTTCTGCTGTTCCTCAGGCTTCTGTGCCCTTTGCCATCACCTTGTCTGTGCCTTTACTTCAGAAAGTCCACAGTTGTGGCTACATGTGCTCCTCCACCCGTAAGGAAATCCCGTAAGGACTTTTTCTCAACCAAGCCTGTACAAAACGTAGGTGAGTAAAAAAAAGTAATTCCAAAGTATGCTGGGCATTTTTTAGGGGGTGTTGGTGGTGGTCTAGTCCTTGTGACCCCTGGACAGCAGAAGTCAATGTTTCAACCACAATAGTGGCAGATCCAGAGGAGTGAGGCAGTGCGGTCACACCTGTCTTTGACTCTGCCACTCATGAGCTCTTGGTGCAGGGTTTGCCTGGAACCCCTGCTTTTGTGCAGCTTGAGTGAAGGGGATGAGTCTGGTGCTACCACTCATCTTTTCCTTTCTCCTGCTGCTGAATTGAGGAGGAAGGGATAGGGGAAACAGCAGCAGTGCTCACTCCCTGGGCTCCAGAGCCACGTGAAAGCAGGGTGTCTTGCCAGACCCTGCCCAGTCAGCTGGTGAACTCAGAGCTCACTGTTTATGTGGAGCTTTGGCAGGGGCACTGCTGACCAGGCTGTGAGCTCAGAACTGTGCAAGGGTGTAGCAAAAGGCAGGGGGCACATCCCCTTGTCCCACTCCTGGGTCCACTACTGAATTGCAAACTTATTGCCAGAAAGCTGCTGATCACAGGACAGGTACAGCTACATCCAACCAGAGATTGTTCCAGTAGAAACAGAGAGAGAATTCAATACATAGGTCAGTCAAACTGGTTCAGTTTTGCCAGTCACGTCTGAGTGATTTGTTGGCAAGACTAAAACCACGGTCTGCTAAAAGAAGGCAAGTTCTGCTAGCAAAGCTTTCTAATGCAAACCAGACCTAATGCACCAATGCATGACCAATACAGACCTAACGCACTACATTTTGGGGAGCACAGTTTAGTGTTAATTCCTGAGCCCCCCACACCCCCTCCTCTGGCCTTGTTTTGTTACACTTGCCTATAGTTTTACTGTAATCAAGTTACTCTTCTAGAGGCAAGTGCTTTTACCTGACTCTAGGCAACTGATCTTTATTTAATTGAGAATCTGGTTAGATTTAAGACACTGATTTCAGGACTATTTATGTGGAGCTTCTGAATTTTAATTGAGATTCTTATTCAGCATTTCTATACAGCCTTTTTGCTGAAGATGGTTGGAGTTTTGTGCTGGCATTTGTGAATTTGGTGAAAGATTAATATATTTTTAAATTTGGTATTGCAGATTGGGTAATGATTTGAAATGAACTTCGTAATCATGTCTGAGATGATAATTTCTCGACAAATTTCCATTCAAGGTACTATTCTATGGACCAGTAGGCTGAGGTGTTAAAGAAGTGGCTCTTTATTTTCGATATTTCTAGCTTATAATATTCCATTGTGAACTCCAGTTTTTATGGTAGGTTGGTTCTGCAATGAGTTGAGGTTTATTTATTCAAAATAAATCCTGACTGGTAAAACTGGGGAAGCAAAAATTTACTTTTCACAAGAATGGAAGAGCATCTCATGTTTGCACTCCCTTCCAGTGCACCTGCATGTTGATGTCACAGTGATGAAATGACTGGACTTAAGATTTGACGGGGATGTGTTGGGTGGGTTCTGTCTAATGGAGGGATGTGTTCTACGGTTTTGCAACTCTTGCTCGTGGGGACACCCAACCCAACAGGAAAACTGGGGAGTTGATAGGTCTGCAATTAGGTATAGTGAGTGGGTGTGACCATCCCCTTCAAAAACCAGTGCCAAGTCTTCACCGACACCCAGGCTTACAAGCGGGAGAAGTACACTTCCCTGTTGACATCCTGGGGAGCTGCGGCTACAACGTGATGGTGGATGTGCTCATTGTGAGAGCCCTTGGAGCTTGAGACTCCAGCAACAAGGGTGTCCTGCATGCCTGCTGGATTTCCTGCCACTATGCCAAGCTGATGCGGTGCCTCATGGGGTCCGGCACCATCCTCTGGTCCCACGACATCTATGTTGAACATATCATAGGCCAGCACCAGTACACTGACCTCACAAGAGCAACCACCACCGAGGGGACTGCCTGAACCCCGCCTCTGCACCTGATGGACTCTGAGAGCTATTCTCAGCCAGGGACTACTCCACTCCACTGGGCAGGAACCCCCTCAATAGGGCTCCATGGACTTCTTTGTTCAACTCACCCCCTCCACCGCTGTGGACTTTTGTATGGGTTTGTTTGTATCTATCTTCTTTTCTCTCAGGGATGGGCAAAATGCGGCCTGTGAGCCAGATGCAGCCCACCAGGCCATTCTATCTAGCCCGTGGGGCCCCTAAACAAGTTAGAAAATTTAATGTTTATCTGCCCCTGGCTGCCTGTCATGTGGCCCTCAATGGCTTGCCAAAATTCAGTAAGCGGCCCTCTGCCCAAAATAATTGCCCACCCCTAGTTTAGATGGCTAACATTGTATTTATATAACCTAGTTGTGTTCCCCTTCTCACCCCCATCCCTCTTACATTAGTCCCTGGCTCAGGCACTGTATTTCCCTTATGGCCTTGTAATTCTTTTTCTATGATTCTTAACATTTTCTAATAAAGTTAAATCAGCTCTGCATGAGGAAGCTTCTCCTATTGCCTTGCTGTGCCCTGCCTTACGGAAGCGAGGCCATATGATCACTTAAAAAATAGTGTAATGATAATTCCCTTCAACAAGCTGTAGCATCTGGATTTCACTTTTATTAAAAGCCTCTGATAAAATCGGTTCAAGTTCAATCAATAGCCTTTTCAGGTCTTGGTTTGAATGCTGCATGGCTCAATCTAATCTTGTTTTGACAGCAGAGGGCGGCAAGTAACCAAACAGAGCAAAGAAGGCCAAGAAACTGGATCTGTAGGAGGTTGGAGAACCATGAAACATGCATCAAAGTCGACCTCAAAGCTAAACCAGGGTAATGTGGCAAGTACCGCTGTGCTAGTTCCTTTTCCATAAGAATTTTTTTCTTCTTCTTTTTAATACTCTGGGTTACAGAGAAAAAAATTTGCATACCATGCATCTCACTTCATGGGTCTAAGAAACCTTGTAAAGTAAGAGTGGAATTTATCAGGGTACCAAGTACTGTAATCCTGTCCTAAAGTTCCCCTCCCCTGAAATTTTATTTGGGGGAATAAGGGGGGGGAGTAATGAGATGCCTTCACACCCAAAGCAGGGCAAGATTACATACACCTTTGTGTGTCTCAAGTTAATGTGAAACCTGAAACATTCCTATACTTTAATCTGTTACATTTTAATTCTTGGAGCACGGGTCTCAGCTATGCTATATCCTAGGGCTTGCTTAACTTTCAGTACAGAAAGTAAATCTCCTGTGTGTGGCAGTTCTTCCAGCCTTCCTAGGCTGTGATTTATTCTTGCCTGACAGATGAGGTTGCCACTGCTCCTCTTGGAGAGCTGCCCAGCAGTTTGCTTCTTCTCATGGGTGTGTTTTATCATTGCCTATGCGTTGAATTGTCTCTGTTTTCCTGCATCACTTTCCCCTCTTATCAGTTCTTTTCTTTTACAGGTGAGGGGAAAATGAAAACACTGGCAAACAAGACTGGTAACAACTTTGCCTTGACTTTCTCTCTGGTATAACATCATCACCCCCTGGCATAACGAGGAATAACCGCTGCAAGTTGTTGGAGAGTAGGTTTAGATTAGACATTCGTAAGAACTGCTTCACAGTTAGGGTGGCTAGGATCTGGAACCAACTTCCAAGGGAAGTGGTGCTGGCTCCTACCCTGGGGGTCTTTAAGAGGAGGGTTGATGCCTACCTGCCTGGAATCATTTGAGCCCAGTTTTTTCTCCTGCCCAGGTAGGGGATCAGACTTGAAGATCTACAAAGTCCCTTCCGACCTGACTTCTGTGATTCTATGATAGTCAGTCTCCTGGGGTCCTACATAAGCAATGTGCTACCTTAAAATGGCCTTAAGGGGAAAGTCTGACTAGTATTTGTGATCACTTTCATTATGTTAAAGCCACTAACCGAATTCAGTAGGATGCCTCCAGTCCTTTTTTTAAATGTATGTTGCCTTGTCTCTGCAAACTTCTTTTCAAGGAGCCCTCAGTTAATGCAGACCTGCAAGATGCTGTTATGAAGATAGCATTAATGTTTGAAAGTATGAGAAAAAGGAGGAGTTGCAGACTGCTGACTGGGGACACTTCTGTTTAAAGTGAAACTGAGGTCATTGATTTCCTTTTATTCACTGTGAAAGATTCCATGCACGTGAATTTGTAGCGTCTAGTGCCCACATGGCTGGAATGGACAGCTTGCTTGAGGGGGTAGAGGCCTGAGAGGACTCACTATAACACTTTCACTTCCCTTAGCATTAATGACTCTTAAAGAGAAGTGAGAAATAACAGCAGGAAGAGGGTATATGTGACTGAGCACATGCGAGTTGCTATTTTGCCATTCTTGCATTGCTGAATGATGTCAGTAACAGAGAATTATCATTACAATTTGATCCTGGATGTTTTAGAACTCATAATCTTGAAAGGTTGACACTGGGAAAAATTAACAATGTTTCCCACCACTGGCCTAAGGGTTAGAATAGGTACGGTTTAGGTGTTTTCTATACTCCTGATTCTCATCCTTTCTAGACTCAAGGCAGCCCTTGTTAAACTCAAAGTACCCATCTGCAAATGCTAGCACTTGGCTTTCGCTTGTTTCTTGACTATGGAAATATAATACAGTAATTTATCTGTTGCAAAGTCCTCAGAAAGGCAGCAACAGGGGAGAATGTTTTTGATACTATGGATCCCTGTTTGAAATCTCTGAGTTTATCTTGTGACTTGTGTAGGTGTTTGCATACTTAACACTGCTAATACATACATAATTTTATGTAGGACCCTGTGGCACTCTTCAAAGTATCCTTGAGACCCCCAGGAGAACCATTGTTTTAATTTACACCTTCCTCTGAGGTGCTTATTATGAATGCCCAGCAGTAGAAATGCTTGAGGTCAGTCTATGTTACCATTAGCACTATGGCTGGAAAATGGTTGCAAAACTCTCCAGTGTTGCTGTAACCAGAGAGGTCAAGTGTACCCTTCAGCCACTCCCCTGCGAGTCTCCTCGCCTCTCTGTAGACCAGGCCATAAAGAAATATATAGTCTTGTGTATTTTAAACTCTTTTTCTGCATTTCTGTGCAAAACAATTACCAGCGGATTTCTGGAACATCTAATCTCCTGGTATCCAGAGGCATAATAGCAGCACATGGGGCGGCACCAGCTGCTGTGGTGCTGATGGCAGCAGTGCAGCTAGATTCCTGCTGTGGTGACTGCTATTTTTTCCATGCTGCCCCTGGAGCCGGTGCCCAGGGCTAAGTCCCTGGTTGTCCCACTCGGTTATACTTCTGACAGCTCCTTTGTTTTGATTCACAGATTGTAAGGAGGTGGAAACATGAAGCCATGAGTTTAATTCAGACCTGCAAGATGCTGTTATGGCAACATTTTATGTTTGATATTCCAGGCTTTGTAGTCCTCTCCTATTCACTATCCCATGACCTGGGATGGGAAGTTCATGTTCTCGGTACTTTTGTACAGTGAAAGTAGGTTTGTAAAATTAGTGGTTTCTCTGAGCCTGTATGTTGATTCCCAGGCCTGTGACTGTCCTAGCAGAGGCTCTCCTGTTAGTTGCTGACTCCAAATTCCTCAGTTGATGCTCCTGGAAAAGGTGAGTGAGTGGATATGAGAAGCAGCAGCAGTACCTTCCCACAAGGGTGGTATATGTGGGGGGTAGGTGGGGAAAGAGGGAAGTGAGATCACTTCTGTGGCTATCTCCTCCCTGGCCCACTTCCTCCTCATTTAAATGTCAAGTTCTGTCATAGCTGGCAGGAAGAAGAAAAGATGCCACCAAAGCCCCTGTAGCTCTGCAGTGCCTCCTTGGCAGAGGTCCATTCTCTCCCAGTCCCCTTCTGCAAAGGAACCAGAGGTACTCTAGCCCACTTATACGTGACCTGGTAAAGTGGATGTGGCTGAGCCACTGACCAGCTCACCCCTGAATACTGCTACACTCTTAGAAGTTTGGTTTTGCTTTCTACTAAGATCTCTGACTTCCTTCTGGCCACCTTTTTCATGGTAAGAATTTAAGGGTAAAAGGGTTGATCCACTCTGAAAGTAACTACAAATACTTTTTGGGGCTCTGTGTTCACCTGTGTTGTTGGATCTTGCATGCTCAGTTCCAGATGGGAAGACAGTATTCCTGTTGCTAGATTAGTCCTGCAAACTTATCTGGGGGTCCTCTGCTTCTTACAGCTTATAGTACAGCGTCATTGTCTCCAGGGGGGCTTCCCCAGTGGAAGCTAAGTAAACTGAGCAGTGCAAGACATCAAATGCAGCTGTGAACCCCCTCCTGCCAGCTGTTTTGGTTCTGGAGGGCTAACAGGCATGTAAGCAGCACGTTGCTACTTAATGCTTTGTAGTTAAGGGTTCCCAGTGCCACCCCCCACCCCACCTTAGGGTCGTTTTTCTGTCTGCTGTATAAACACAGAGAAAGATATATTTCCCTGATGCAGAGCTTGTAATCTAACAGAGGCAAAAGGCAGATGTAGTGTGTAGGTGTTTGGGGGGGGACAATTTTTGCCACTCTGGCAGGTAGATTGATTAAGCTACGAGGTGTCACTTTTCAGAACAGAAGTGCACTTTAAACAGAGTTAGGATGAATGTCTCTTTCAAACCCTCTCCTTTGCATGCATAAAACTGTAGCCTGTGCTCCCATGGGCAAACCCATCAGAATCAAGAGCGCTATTGATCTATGCATGGCTGTAATATCTGGAAGCAAAAGCTGAGCATACAGGGCTCGCACTTCCCTGTGCAAATTAAGATTTGTTGTTTTAATGGAAGGGGAGGGGGGCAGAATAAGGACAGCAAGATAAATGTGGTCATTCTGCCTGTGTGTGAATAAAGAGGTGAAGCCCCAGGGCAAGATGGCCACGGAGATCCTTGCTGTCCAGTCAGATTGGTGAAGTAGGTGCTAGAACCTGATCACAGAATGAAGGCCCTGCAACAGTTAGTCCAACTCCCAGCACTTTGACTCTTGGGGACACCTTGAAACTAGGAGCATCTGTAGCACAAATTTTCATTTGAGGAAGAGGTAGAAGTCTCAGCCCATGTTCCACAAAGGGAGCTGGAGCAAGGAAGACGTGCAGCTGACTGTTTAAATAAGGAGAGAATTTTTGCTGCAGCCAAGGAACAGGGAGACTTTGAAGTTGGTTGGAAATTGATGACTTCTATCTATCAAGTATTTCTTGTAGCAGAAACTAAGATGCAACATCCTGGTTTCTTGTAAAGCTGTAGGTAAATGATAATATTATGATACTAATCCTATGAAGACTTCCAGGCTCATGTAACTTGACACTAAAGCAGTGTTTCTCAACTTTTTTAGACTCAAGACACCCTTGTTAGACTTAAGGCACCCCTTGGAAAATGCCAGCTCTTATTCACTTTTTTTTTTACTAGAGCAAAAAACACTACAGCAATTCTTCTGTTGCAAAATGCTCAGAAAGACCACAACAGGTCAGAATGGTTTTAATACTATGAAGTGCTATTTGATATCTCTGGGTTTATCATGTGGATCAGTATGCCTACCAAACAATGCTAACATTATGCAGCATTCTTGGAAGAAAATAAGGGAAAATAGGGCAGAAAATAAAGAACCTGAGGAATTCAGTCAGCAGGGAGACCTGTACCCAAGTTTGAGTTTAAAATCAAGCCATTATATGCTGTTTAAACATCCATAACTGTTTTCTCTTACTTAGCTGACAAACAACAGCTTGCTAATTTTTGGAAGGGAATGTGAAAGGGAGAGGGTTTTTTTTATCCCTATGACTCATTTTAAAATACATGCAGCTGTGATTAGCATTTTCTGCTTCTGAGAAATGGTGGAACTTTGGTTTCCTATTAATAATGAAATCTTGAAATAGCACCAATGATATAATTTCCTAAAATCTGTTTATATCTTTTTATGATAAGTAGAAACATAATTTCCTTAAGATAGTGCTCAGATGCTCTGGGTAGAGCTGGTGGTAGAGAATCCTAAGGTAGATATTGCTGGAACATAAGAGTGATAAGTATTCCCATGCGTTTCAAGAGCCACTGTATTATTATTCTTCTCTGGAAAAGAAAACTCAATAAAGTAGAGGGCGGGAGGGGGAATAGAAAAGAAAAGAAAAGAAGCTATTAAAGAAACATTGCTTTGCATACATTACGTGGACACTGTTAATCAGCCTCGCTGTAAATGGGATGCCAGGGAGTTGAAGACTGGCTTTGATTTTTCTTTCTCCTTTTTGTTTTGTTTTGTTTGTTTTTTTCAGTTGCTAATGAACGTCATATTTTAAACAGAGCATTTAACAGGAAAAAGCCTTTTCCCCCTCAGCAGTAACTGGAGACAAGTGAACAAGATCTACTAAAATGCCACCCTTGACCAGAATTGAGACTGCTGATTTAAAGAGCATTGCAATTCCCTAAGTTTTTCTACAGAAGCAAATATTTCCCCTCCTGATGCCAAAAGGCAACATTGCAGTAGACGTGAATGTGCCGATCAGTATCAGTAGAATAGAAATACTGTAGCAGTGAATTAGCAATACTGATACTGAAAAGTTCAGTAACATGGTTTCAGAGCAAGCATGCTATTGAGAGAACAGGTATGCCTTTCAAAGCTATTGTTGCAACTGTCTGCAGATTCTGGTGGATGTCTCCATCAGTAATGCATGGATTATAAAGGTTTTCTCTACAACCGTAAGGGGTAGAATATACCTAATATTTAAAAATGTAAGGTTAGATTCTGGAGCATGAAATGAGTGGTTACAAGAGTAAAATGCTATGTGGCCAATCAGGTAGAGTGTGAATCTTGTGTCCTTTGGACTGAGATCAGACTTGGAAATAGGAAGCATAACAGATGCTGTTAGAGCTGCATAATACTTTACAAGCTTATAACACAGGGTGTCTTGCAGTTTTCTTAAGCCTTATCAGGTGCTACTTTTTAAAATCTTAGTTCTTTAGGTCTATCTCTGTCTCAGATTTCCCAGAATACTTGATTTCATGGACCTGTCAGCTTGCTCTTGCTGATGGACACAATTCACTCATGACTAGGAAAATGCCTGTTACCAACTCCAATCTAACGGAGTTCTGATAATGCATGCATCATCCTGAAGGCCCTTGCCCTGTGTCGATGAATTTCTTGTTAATTCTTCTCAGTACTAAAGTCAAACTGTGAGTAGATGTGGCTTGTCGATTAAACACCTCTATTCATTTCTATTCTCACTTACCCGGGGGTTCATTCCTCTGCTTTCTCAGCAGCTGCTTGAACTGTGGGTGACCTGTATTCTCGGTGGTTCTACGTTAGAAGAAATCATGTTTCAAACAGGAAAGAGAATTGAGCAGCAAACAAGGGGCTGCTTCTCTACCAGCTACTTTCTGTTGCAATTTCCCCAGCCCAACTGCCTCATGTTCAGTGGACACAGGTCCCTTGCTACAGTGCAAAGGCTGGGAGGCAGGCCAGGAAATCCAAGCCCTGCTGTGCCTGGGGGTTATGATGGTTTGGATCCATTTCATTCTAGGATTCTTTTAGCTCAACATAGGCAAGCTCATGGGGATTTGAGAGAAGAGCATATCAGAAGTAGATTGTGACTAGTTTTTTTCTCCCCCGCTTCTTTTTAATGCCACCCTCTGTCTGTCTTCCTCTTACCTTGTCATCCAATTCAAGACCAAATTTTGATTCTAGCTTAGTGAGCTAAAAAGGGACAATTGTTGGTGGCTTCTTGTAACAACGCCCCTGGCTAGGTTGTCTATAGGGATTGAATTTGGGATTCCTAGATCTAAGAGCAGGGGCCACCATGCTTGAGTTATAGGTTTGTTCCTTTGGAGTCAAAGGCAAACTAAAAATGAGCAAGAGCGAGAGTGAGAGAGAGTGAGCAAGCCAGGAAGAGGGTGGAGGCCTAGGGATGACAAGCAGGTAATGCTAATGTGCGTTACCCTTCCAGCTGGGAAAAGTTATCCTGAATTTCAGCACTTCACATTAGTTTAAATCCAAGCATGGGTCAGTGCTCATGATACACAATCCCTCCTGCATGTAGAACTCGTCTTATCTGAGAGGTGAGTTGCCAGGGAGAGTCAGCGTTTACCATGATTTAGTCCATAGTGTGTCCTTCTGTGAGTGAGCACTTTGGAGTTCTTCACAATTTTCCTTTGTTCCCTTGTGCCTCTCTCATTCCAGCTTCTCCCTGCGCCCATGCTGGAGGACTTAGCTTACAGTTTCTAAGAAGAAGTTGTAATTTTGTTGTGGCTGAGTTGGAGGCAGTCAGTTGTGATGCCAGCCATGTTGCTCCCTTGTGTTGGATTGGCTACAGAAAGCAGTGTCCCTTTTCCAGCTGAGCGTGACCTTTGGTCTCTTTTAAGTAGACCCTGCTGTGAAATCTCTACCCAAATAAGGATTCTGCATTCCACCTGCATCTACATTTTCATTATGAAAAATCAGTTGAGGTTCCCAGTGCTACTCCTAGGTAAAGCAATGACCAGCTTCTCATTACAATCCATGGAAATAAAATCATCTTAGAAAAATCTCAGCCTTTATACTGTAAATAGTCTAGCTTTGTGATGGAAGCTCATTGCAGGGGGCTTTGGTGCTTTTGAATTTAGAACACGAATACTGAGGAAATTGTGATGTGAGGGAAAGGAAGAAGGAGGGATGGGCAGCTGTTTCAGGAGGGATTTGAGAGGTTTTTATTTGTAGGATGCTGGGAATGTGTTGTGATGAGACAGCAGCAGTAGCCTATGACTGTCTGGTCTGCAGCCCCATACCGTGGAGCTTGTGAGTCTGAGAAATAGTATCGGGAATGATTGCTATTGGGCCTTCCACATACATAGCAAAACCCTAACGGACGAGAACTTAGTGAAAGGAGATGTAAGTAGGGAGAGCAGGACTAAGAACTTATCTAGGTGTAGATCTTGGCCTCATTTATCTGAATTGGTACAGCCCCCTCATGGATATTGTGACTAGATAAGGGTACTTGATGTTAATTTAGTATAAAGTTGACTGGCTCAAACTGGGTGGGTGGAGACTGAGCTGAAGAATGTGGAGAGATAGGACACCAATGGAGAAGACAAAAAGATGAAAGAACCAAAAGGAGAGAGGAGAGAAACGGAAAACGGAAAGGAAGTATATTCTGTGTGAGCAAAGTCACTAAGCCATGGTGTCCTCATACCTTTGGTATGAAGGTATGGTATAAGGGGGGTTATTTTGGAAGCATAGTCTTGTTTTTCAGTTGCTTCTTCCCCTCAGCATCTTTCTTTGTCTTTGGAACCGAGAAATCAGTGCACCATTGAGCCAAAATGTTTCTTTAGGCCTGCCTCCTTCTGTACCAACAGACCAAAGCTGGTTAAGATATTTTTAGATTTCTGTTGTTAGTCATGATGTAGCCCTTTGAGGAGGTGGCTGGGACTGGCTGAAAGATCAGGAGGTTTCTCTGCTCTGATAGCATGCAAATTTTTAATCAGAGAAGATGATTTCTCTGCTGGTTTGGCAGTTCTCCCTTTCACTCAGCATTTGTCTCTCCTGTCTCTGCCTTGTGTGCCAGCCTCTTCACTCCTTGCACTCCCCAGCACAGCAGTTTTGCCTCTTCCTCCTCCTTTTCTCATGGCAAATTTTAATGTGGCCACAGCCATTAGCAGCTGGATCACAGAGGCTCCTCCCATCAGCAGTGTAGGGATGGAGCCAGGTGCCCCAGGCAAATTGGAAGCAATGACTTTTAGTTGGTGCCTTGAACACATGGTTGCCAGCAGCAGCTGCTTTTTTTTTTTCACTTCCCTGCCCCCTGCCCCAGTTGCCAGTATTGCCTCCCTAGTGACATTTTTGTTAACTTCTGCTTCTATTCCATTGTCTAGTTGCTTGCCCAACTCCTCCATTACCATTCCATCTTCTGTCTCCAGTTTCATTAGTTCTCTCCATTCTCTTTATCTGGTCCTGCAAATGAAGGTCAAAACAATCAAAATCAGTCAAGGTGAACAATTCTGTGCTTCAAGTTCTCAGTTTTTCCAGCAATCTATCTGGATTGTGAAGAGTTGATGGGGGAGGGAGATTAGGTTTGGCTTTCCCATTTCATACCATACCTTTGTGTGCAGTATTTGAGCAGGCAGTGCAAAGAATTAAGTAGGGCTTCTTCACTGGAGAGCCTGAGCTATGAAGGTGTAAAATAGTTTTGGGAATAAGCTGCACTCTTCAGATACTTTCAGCCACCCCAGAATATAATTGAGGACTTGTCCTGTCTCTGTGTAACTTGGAGCACCTCCTGGGGTCTTTGCCCAGTCCAGAAGCTTCTGTTTCTGTTCCATTTAAGCAATAGATATTTCTCACTTTTCCTTCTTGATTTGTATTTGTTTGTTTGTTTTTAAAGTGTCCTTGAGGAGAGAGAAATGAAACCACAGTGCTGTGCTAATGAGGTGTGAGGACCCAATTTATTCCCTTAAAAGAAATGAGGTTCATAGTGAAGGGTGTGTGTGAGAGAGGAGACATCTAGACAAAAGCTTTGGCTTCAGTGGATTGTCAGGACTTTCCAGAAGAGAGTATTGGGTGAGGAAGAGAACATGAGGTCTCATGGCCATTCCCTGCTTTCTGATGGCATCCTAAATCATCTGAGATTTGGTTTGTTTGTCCCTGCAGCAGCAAAACTAGCTAACAGATTACATAAGTGTTGAAATGCCTGGCAAGGAGAGGAGGTTTAACAGTTTTCCTTCTGTGCTATGTGAAAGAGAGAATGGAAGGTTGCATGTCTTCACCACCCCCAAGCTGCAGATGTTCATTTATCGGTGGGCCTGATGCTTCCTGCAATACTACAAAATCCACCTCTTGCAACAGCACTGCAACCCTGAATTTCTGCTAGTATTTTCTAGCCTGGATTGTTGCCAACAGAGCCTTAAAAACATGAGCCAAGCATCAGCATTCAGTGTTGTCTTGCCAAGGCTGAAGACAGGCTGAGTGTGGAAAGATCTGGCCTTGTTACTGGTTTGCTGGCTCTGAACTGTGAAGTGACAGTGCAAATGGGATTTTTTTTTCAGTGTTGATCTTTATAACAGGAACAACTGAACAAGTGGATGCAGGCTTAATCCAAATGCTTCCTGAGGACTAGAGAGGAGGGGTTTTTGTGATACCTTGAATTAGACCAGCTGTAGAATTGAGAAGGAGATGCTGGACAAGCTTCTGGACACAGTGTCCCTCTGCAGGACTTGGAAAGAAGCAGTCGCAGGCTAAGCTAAGTATGAGAAACAAAACAGTGATTTGTGTTTAACTCCTTATAAAAGAAAGCATCCAGCTAGGCCAGGTACAGACGCTCCAGTCACTTACACCAGTAAAGGTAGAAACCAGTCTGTACCCATTAGAGAGCAGAAGTTTGGCACACAACACCAGTTTACAAGCCCTTGTAGCAATGTAGATCCTGCTCACTATAGGGTGGAAGGCATCATCTTTGTAACCTCACTGTTATGACTCTTGCTTTTAGAATTAGAACTGGTCAGGATTTTTTTTTTTTTATATGTTTTAGGGAAATGCCAAGTTTGTCAAAACTCAAACTCCTCATGGCAATGGGCCAGTTTCAAGAGCAGTTTTCCTGAGAAGGGCTTTTCTGGCCCAGAGTAGAACTTCCGGTCAAATTTATGAGCAGAGGGATCCCAAAATAGCCAGGAGCCCGGTGGTCAGTGCTGTCACCTCAAATGAGGAAGACCAAGACCCAGCTTGGTCATGGCAGTTGCCTCAGAAAAGGAAGACCAAAAGACATGAACCTTGTACTTCCCCGGCAGTGTGTTGATGCCCAGGCTTTTGGGATGGGTATCATTTAAGCCCTTCCTGGTACAGCTGTGGCATTTTATATGAATAATTAATAATGAAATATTCACTGGTCTGGAGAGAGAGGCTGATTATATTGCTCAGTGTTTAGGGCCCTTTCCTGGCAGGTGGAAGACTGAATGTCAGAGCCATTGTAGAGCTCCTTCTGGTGGACACTTGCAAGCCTATTGTGCTGGTTCTCAGTTTTAGTCCTGTGTGCTTCCCTGGACCCAGGTGGGTGGTGGCTACTGTTTCTTCCCTTGATCTCTCCGGCACAGGTGATCTGTCTCTGCTACCCATAGTGGAAATGGAGCCTTATGGTCTGGCTGCCCTCGGACACCCAAACCACTGCTGATGCCCCAGACACTCTAGCAGTGTGAAGCAGACCCTGTGCCACAGTGCAGCCGGGTGAGTGGGCTGGCCTTGCAGTTGAAGTCTATGATGGCAGCACCCAGACTTTGCTGAAGATCCTACCACAAGATTCTACTTAGCTTGCATGAGAAACTGAAAGATGCATATGAAATAATAAACACTTGTTTGCACATTCATTTCTCTGCCTCCCATTTTCTCACCTCTCTGGGGAGTCTTTGGCAGAATCCTATAAAGAATCCAGAACCTCATCGTGTACATGGTCTCATGGGCCACAAATACACGTGCAGCGAGGCTGCTCCAATGCGCTGTAGTTACAATGCGTCAGAGCGGACTTGATTAATCGAGTCTACCAGAGTGTGGTCATTACCGTGCTCCAGCAGACTCCAGCATCACGTGTATCAGTGTCCCTGCACTGAAAATGGTGGCTAGGGTGCTTTAATTACGGCTTATTTGATGAGCTTCAGTTAAAGTGCCCCCGCCGGCATTTTTCAGTATGGGGACACTGACACTCCGGGTGCTTTAATTGCAGCAGCTCTCGGAGCTGCTCTAATTAAAGTGCCTTCCCCCACCCTCCCAACTGCTGGACCACATGTATAAACACATCTCTTACCCTCCTCCAAATCTATTTCCTTTAACCTTTACAAGCCCCTCAGTTATGAAAGCATGCTCTTCCTGTAATCCTCTCCCCTGCTCTTTGTTCTGGCGTCTGTTGAGTTTATAGATCCTATCCTTGTTGCCTGGTGCCTTTCTTCTGCTGCTGAGGAATTTTTCTACTGTTCCAAATCCCTTCCTGCTGGACAAACTTGGCCGAACTGGTTTCCCAGCTTTGGCAACATCATCAGCACATGCAGTGGTCTGGGTACGGCAGTTATACAATGCTGACATAACAGTAGATTTTACAAGCACCAAGTCTGTCATGTTACAGCGAATGTATAACCTCAGCCAAAGTACTCCAGCAGCTAGGGTCTTGAGGGAGAACTGGGGTTGGGTGAAGACCTGGAAGTAGAAACTGGGACTGGATGACTTTGAGGTCCCTTCCAGTTTTACTTTCTTATTATTCCTAAAACTTGGGCTTGGGTAAAACTTGGCGAAGTTAACTGTGCTTTGACTTGGCTCAAGTTTAAGTTCAGCAAGTAATGGGTTGGACATGCAGCAGATTGAGGGTGAAGCTAAATGTTATTTAGGCCATACTAAATTTGTGGAATATAAGTGGCATTAAATTTAGAACGTGCTACGAGCAGTTGCATGTTAAGGGTTAACACCATTTTTTGCCTGTGCTCCAACTTGTCACTAGAGAGCTGGCAAGCAGGGGCATGGCTAGGAGCCAGGACACCTGGGCTCTATTCCTGCTTTGGGGTGGGGGATGTCTTGGAAGTAGTACATCCTGAGGTGTTGGAGGACTGCAAATTGCATTTTTTGTCTCTGTGGAGTAGACTGAAGTTACCCTAACACAAAATAGGTAGTACAGCCCAGAGTTAACTCTCATCTGAAGTGGTGCCATTCTGAGAGGTTCAGAGGGTGCTTAGCATGAGTTAACAAGCTTTAACATGAGGATGCTCGTGTTTTAAATACCCTTAGTATGGTCTAAGTGTAATGTGTAACTTCACCCTGAGTTAGTGACCCATCCATTGATAACACCATTGCTCTGCTAAAGTGAGGGTGTGGTGTTTCAACATGGTCACCCTTGCTCCACATCCACACAGAACAGGGCCAGCTGGACTGCAGTGATGCCCGTGTGTTAACTTGGACCAGTCCTTGCAGTGAGCCCTGAAACAGGGGTGAGAATTTGGAGGTGTGGAGGCTGGAATTGATGAGTGAAGAAAATGGGAGAGGAGCCAAAGACAGGTTGAAGGAGAGTGTGTGTGTGTGTGGTGGGGGTTATATCTAAAGGTCTCAACCCTGCTGCTGACTCGGGGATAAAAATGAGATGCAGTATGCTGGGATTTCTGTTTTTTCAGTCTGCTTGCTAAGAACCAGGACATCTCTGACATGCACACACTGCACTAAAAGAGGGTTGTAAAGGTTGCAAAGTCCAGAGCTCAGAAACTAGAAACGTAGAAATGCCAGAATTAAGGTTGCCCGTGCAACATTCACATGCCCACTTCGTGCATATACTTTTTTTTTAAAGAAATGTTTTGTGTTCCAAGCCAAATCCGCCAAATTGAGTCCAAATCCTTGAGTCAATCCAGAATCATAAGTGACTGTACAAGTGGCAAACATCCTCCACCCCCACCAGGGGCTTCAGATATTTCCAAAGTCTTTTGGCAGGTATCCAAAGTCTTTTGTACAGGCCCAATCCTAGAGGCTTGGGGTTCAGATGCCCCCAAGTTTTGCCTGCCCTTAGCCATATGGCTGCACATACAAGCTAGGGAGAAGCCTCCCATTTCCATAAAATGGGCATTAAGCCCCAACACTTGGCAGCTATTAAACCACACCAGAAGAACAGTTATTCCCAGGAGGCTTAAGAAAAACTGCCTTCTTGGACCCAGATAAATGGTGTTTCCCCTGCCCTTGTGTATATACATTAAAATGCAGGTGCCAAGAATATTTGTGCTCTGGGCTAGGTCTCGACCCACCTCCAGTGCAGGGCAAGCAGTGGCAGAATGAGTGGTAGCAGGGAGCCATGGGGGTTAACACAGCTCTTGCTGACCATGCTGCTACTGAAACACATGCCCAGTAGGGTTTCATACCCTGGAATTTGGTAGTGTTCCCCTTCCCCTCCCCCCTTTGCCCTGCCTCTGAATTCTTGATGCCTTCAGGAGCCTCTGGGGCTGGATCCCGCCCATGGGCCATAGGTTTGACAGCCCTGCATTAGGAGAGAATCCTTTACCGTATGGCAGCAGACTAGTTTTCCATGTGATCCCTGTCTCATTCAGGATGGACCTGTCTGGAGGACAAATCAGGCAAGAGGGACAGTTGCTCATAGGATCCTCTATTTCTTTTGTTGCCAAAGCTGGAAGGTGTGCAGTAAATGGGGCACGGCACTGCAGAGAGGGAGAGGGTGATCTCACAATTAAGCAAGCTGAATGAGTGGGAGCCAACCTCTGCCTCTGCTGCAGAGCTCCTTTATGTTGCCAGGCAAGTCACTTACACCAAGCTCTGCACAGGTGGCTGCTGACCGTGTGTTCCTCATTTGCCAAAAGTCTGACTTGAAACCGTGGGGTCCGATTTGCAGAAGTGCTGAGCACTCATGGTCACACAGGCAGCTGTGCTCAGAGCAGATAAGATGCTATAAGGACTCTGAAAAAGCTGGGTCTGAGGTGCGCATTTTGAGATGCCTAATATTGGCACAGGTTTTTCCACCTTAATCTCTTTGCGCCTCAGTCAGTTCAAGGAGGATGGTGGTGGCCCCTTGTGTCCCTGGAGTGCCGCAGTGACAAATGTGGTCATATTTGTGAACCATTCAGGTGGGTAGTGATGGACACCTGTGAGGCAGGTAACCAGTCTGTCTGCAGAGTAGGGCTTGAAGAGGATAATGCGCCAGGCAATGCCCACTGGACAGCAGAGGGAAACCAAAATTGGCTCGTGGCCCCCTGGGTCAGCCCTGTCCAGCTTGAGCCTCCAGTGCCTTGCCAGCATCCTTGTGGCCCTGACCAAGCAGAGGAGTCCTGAGGCAAGTACCAGAGCAGCCTGCTTGCAGGGGAAGCTAGCCTGTCCCCAGGAGGAGCCCAGAGCCACCAGCACAGAAGTTCAGAGCCTCCCCCAGGCCCAGCTTGTCCCCTCCCCCCTTGGTTCCTTTTTGTTTCTTGAGTGACTTGCAAGTGCGTGACCCTGGTGTAAGTGCTGAGATCAGTAAGCAAAGTGGCTTGCATGGCGTCCATGTGACTGCCATTTCCGTTGGTTCCTTCCGCAAGATCTAAATTAACCTTGTGCTAAGTGAGCGAGAGAGAGAGAGAGAAACCTCCTGGTTGCAGCTCTTCCAAGGGAGAGCAGGAGTGTGGCCACACTCAAGATGAATCCCTGCGAGCTGCGCGCGCCACCTCAAGCGGTGAGTAAATCCCTGGGCACTGCACTCTGCCACACTGAAGCCAGCGTTCAGGGGTGAGATGTGAGGGAGGTCACCGAGGTCCCCTGGTGAGGCTGGAAAGTCATTTGTCTAAAGGGCGTCTCTGGCTCACTGTGCTTGTGGGTCTGGGCGGGTGGGTGGAGGTGGTTTAGGGGTGTTTCTGAGGTCTGTGAGTGATGAGGTGTCTCAGTCGCTGGCCTGTGTGGGGCACCGCTCTGGTATGGCATGGCCTTCCTGGGCAGGACTGGCATGTGCAGCGATGGGGACAGGGCCAGGCCAGGCCGTGTCAGCAAAGCCCTCACTCATGTCTGTTTTTGTCTCCTGGTCTCCCTGTGGGATGCTCCTCTGACCTGTGTCAGGCGGATGCTGCAGAAGTCGCACCCTGCCGCTGGCATCCCAACAGAGCAACACAGGAGAAGAAAAGGAGGGCGGAAGGCTGGGCATGGAAGGCAGGGAGCTAATGGTGGGCAGAGCCTGGCATGGAGGTGAGGAAGGGAGAAGGAACCTAGCCAGCAAAGAAGCTGACAGTGGGGGAGTGACTGACTTGGAGGAGAGAAAACTGCCTGAGAAGGGAATGACGTAGATGTAGAAACAAAGAGAAGCATTTAAAAAAAGATTAAATGTAGTAGAGAGTGTAGTGGGAACAAGGATAAGGGTGCCAGGCTTGGCTGCCATGAGGAGGCATCAAGTCATTCTGCAATAGGGTTTTTATGCAGCCCCTATTACTGTGGTATCTCAGTGCCAGTGGAGTTGAGGCCCCATCATCAGCTGAGGTAGATGACTTTAAGTGGGATGACTGGTTTACACCAACTAAGGATCTGTCCCACAAAAAAAAAAATTAGAGAAGGGGGGAAACCCCAGGAAACCGTAACAAGTGATTTGTGTGATAAGAGCTGGGTTTGTGCTTTTTGATTCTGGTGGTTTGGAGATCCCTTGGGGGGGAAAAAAAAATTTGAAAATTTCCCCAGCTCTGCTCAGGATCCCAGGCCCAAGGTACACATTACATTTCTGGCACAATTAACATGTTAATTGTGCCATAAATAGCATCAAGCCACATGTTCATTATTGTTTATGGTGCTATAAAATGGGAAAGCAGCCACTCAACAAGTGCGTAATGTCTTTGTGGTTGGCTTTTATGGCTTCACAAATTGAACATGGTATACTTCACCATCCCAATGATGATAATCAGCTTATTATCAGTATCAGAACATGAGCATCCCCAGGTCTGGAACCTGGATGGGGCTGCCCTGGTCCCAATGCTGACCCTTACTGATTGCCCTGGTCCCAATGCTGACCATTGCTGATCAAGATGCACGGTTGCCAGGACCCAGCACATTAAACAGCCCTACCCTGCAGCCTCCGCTCTTTAAGATGCCCAGTTTTGGTGAGCCTCATACCATGAGGCAGCTCCTGTGGCAGGGATGCAACCCCCCCCGTCTGATCCCAAGGGTAGCTCTGGGTCTCATCCAAGACTGGGGTTGTCCAATATCAAATCCCAAAGCTCAGCTGAACATCAGGATTCAGCATGGGCAGCCTGGGGTCCAGGGCAAAGCTGTCCCCTGCTCATTTGGTGGGATTGGGCTGGAGGCAGCTCTGGGTCCTGAACCTGCCTGCCCCTATGCTCTTTCCTAAGAGAATGTTGGGTGCAGCTTAAAATGGGTGCACAGCTGAGGATGGGGGAGCTTCTTCCACTCCCAGCTGCATGTACCAGTTAAGAGGCAGCTGACACAAGAAGCGGGGTATAAGGAAACTGCACACATTGTACGTGCTGGGTGGCTCTTCAAGTGGGGTGAGCAAGCCTGATATCAGGCATACAGCTCCCATGAAACTCAGAAAAGCAGGTGGGCATTTCCAGGCACCTGTGGAAGCAGTGCATAGGGAACAGCGCTTTCTGCAATCCAGCAGGTGATCCCCTCACTGCCCCCCATACTGACAGTCACATGATTGGGAGTGAAATCATTTTATGCCCTATTTCCATAACTGTGTGACCTGCCAAGTATGTCTGACATAAAATTCCTCAGATCCCGAATTGCACAGTTGCATTAATGTTTGCCAGCAGCCCCAATTCACCCACTTTGACTGTCAAAGAGAAACCTTAGTTTCTTTCAGAAATGTTAACAGTTATGAACGCTCTGCTCAGAAAGCCCCTATGCAGAGTAGCATGGGCAAGCATCCGTGATTATTTGCCCAGGGACTTGGACACTTGACTTGTTTACACTGATCTAATCAATCTTTACACTGGCATCAAAAAGGGATGGATTAATGACATACAGCTCAATGCTGGTGTAACTTACTTGAATCTGGTGTAGACTTCATTTTGGCCAGGATAGATTGAGTTTGAGGCATAGCTTTTTTGGCCCACCTTTTCTAGGGCCTTCCTCAAGAGAGGCAAGCAGGCCCCTGAAGACGCCTGCTTGAACACCTTAATAGCTGGCTCAGGTTCCTTATGCCCCTTATGAAGTCCTGCGACCATCACACCAAGACCTTTAATGTATACACTGGGGCAAGAGTATGGAAGAGTGGTATGTGCCCTAGATCTACCATCTCCCCTTTACACCACTGAGACAGAGTACAGAGGCCAGACTGAGTTCACACATTCAGGGCCTCAATGGTTGTAGGTTCTGCCAGAAAACAGCATATTAGAGCTGCTTCTGACTGCCTAATGCTTCAGTGAAGGTGCATTTCTGCCAGGGTGATGCCCTTTAGTCTTGCTTCAACCAAGGAATACCCTCAAGGCTCTGAGGGCTAGGGTTCAGAGGTGCCCTATACTCACCTTACTTTGGAGGTTAAAATCATAGAATCATAGGGCTGGAAGGGACCCTGAAGGATCACTGGGTCCAGCCCCCTGCATGAGCAGGAAAGACATCTAGGTCAGATGACCCCAGCCAGGTGACCGGCCAGTCTTCTCTTGAACACCTCTAGGGTAGATGATTGCACTGCCTCTGGGGGGAGCTTGTTCCATAATCTGGACACCCTAGTTGTAAAGAAGTTTTTCCTAACATTTAGCCTGAAACTGTCTTCCAGGAGTTTGTGGCCATTGTTTCTAGTTTTCCTCCAGGGCGCCCTGGTGAACAGTTGTTCACCGAGCCCCTGATGTATGCCTCTGATATAGTGGTAAGCCACAGTCAGGTCCCCTCTCAGCTTTCCTTTCTTTAGGCTGAAGAGTCTGAGATCCCTCAGCCTCTCCTCATATAGCTTGCCATGCAAGTTCCTGATCATGCGGGTGGTCCTTCTCTGGACCCTCTCAAGCTTTAGTACGTCCTTGTTGAAGTGCGGTGCCCAGAACTGAATGCAATACTCTAGCTGTGGCCTCACCAATGTTGAGTAAAGTGGGAGAATTGCTTCTTTGGATTTATTGGAGGTGCATCGATTGATGCATGCCAGAGTTTTATTGGCCCTAGTGGCTACTGTGTCGCATTGCTGGCACATATTCATATTGTTACCCCCAGATCCCTTTCATTGTAGTGGTGGTTAGGTTAGCGAAACCCAGCCTGTAGGTATGCTGGGGGTTCTTCCTTCCCAGATGCAGCACTTTGCATTTCTCTACATTGAACTTCATCTGGTTACATTCTGCCCAACATGCCAGCCTGTCTAGGTCTGCTTGTATCTGCAGCCTATCTGTGGGCGTGTCTGCACAACCCCATATCTTGGTGTTGTCCACGAACTTGGCCAATGGACTTTTCACCCCCTCATCCAGGTCGTTGATGAACATATTGAAAAGTACTGGGCCAAGTACTAACCACTGGGGTATGCTGCTGCCCACATCTTGCCAGGACGACACCAATCCATTCATTTGGACTCTCTGTGTCCTACCCTGCAACCAGTTTTGCACCCACTTGACAGTCCTGCAGTTGAGCTCAATATCTTCCAGTTTTCTGATCAGTACCTCATGAGATGTGGTCAAAGCCTTCCTAAAAGTCAAGGTATATGATGTCAACAGCTTTTCTCTCACCCAGGTGACGAGACACCTGATCACAGAAAGAAATGAGGTTGGTCAGACAAGTCCGGCCTGCAATGAAGCCTGCTGGCTGTCATTCGGTATCAAGCCTTCTTCAAATTTGTCACATATAGCCTCTTTGATGAATATTTCTAGGATTTTCCCTGAAAGAGAAGTTAAGCTAATTGGCCTGTAGTTTCCTGGGTCTTCATGCTTCCCCTTTTTGAAGAAGGGCACAACAATAGCCGTCTTGCAGTCCTCTGGAATTTCTCCAGAGGCCCATGATTTTTGAAAGATCTTTGCCAGGGGCTCTTGCAATTACTTTGGCCAACTCTTGCAGCACTCTTGGGTGGAGTTCATCTGGTCCTGCCGATTTATATATGTCTAATGCCTTTCATTGATCATACACCAGTTCTATAGCAATGGTGGGAATGGTGTTAATCCCACCCTGCTTGCTCTGTGCCCTACCTGGCATGTTGTTTCCCTTGGTCTTGTGAAAGACTGAGGCAAAGTAGTCATTTAGGAGTTATGTTTTTTCCTGAGTGGTAGTGAGCGGGTATCCTGAGGCATTAAGCAGCGGCCCCACACTCCCATTAGTTTTTCTTTTACTCCCTATGTAGCTAAAGAAGGACTTCTTTTTGTCCTTGATTCTTGTAGCTCGTTTTAGTTTGGTTAGCTTGCCTTATCTGTTTTTTACAAGTCCAGGTCATTGTCAAGTAGTCTTCCTTAGAGGCTGTCCCAAGCTTCCATAGTTTGTATGCCTATTTTCTTTTTCTGTAGGAGGGCTGCAACTTCCCTGCTTAGCTAAGTGGGCATTTTGACCCTTCTGCTACTTTTTCTCCTTAAAAGAAATATTGCAACCTTGTGGTATTTTATAGGAGCTACCTTGCCATGAGTAGCCCCACCTTTGCCACCAGGGCCTCCAGTCAGATGCAGTTACCTTGGGGGAAAACAGCATAAGTAGTGTGTGTCTGCAGCTATTCTGGGATAACTGTTTACTCAAGACAGACAGACTTCTTTGCGCTTCCCTACTGCCTACTTGTAAGATGCTCATATATAGCTGCCTACTGTGTGTCACTACCTGTGGGATAGCTGATCATTTGTCTGCTCTGGATCTTGGTGCTATTTATGCCAGTGTGCAAAAGCAAAGTAAATTGCACCAGTGTAAATGTGCTGCATATCCTGCCCCCTAGGTTTGCATTTCTCTTAAGTGAAAATGCTATAAATAGATGGCATCATCAACCCATTACTTTTTATCAAAAGGCAGTAGGTTCCACTGATATGGACCACTGGACTGTTGGTGAAAGAACTGATTTTTCAGGACAATTTGGGGCTTGGTTTGGTGGACACCCAGCACTTTTGAAAATCCAGCCCTTTGTTTGTTAATAAGACATTAGATAAAGGGAATGGTCCATGTGTGGGATTCTGCTGCTTCTCTGGAAGGAAACTTTGTTTTGATACGCTGCAGGTGGATGGAAGCATCTGTTCTATGAGGTGCTGTGGTTCCTCTGAGAAGGGTTTTCATGTCTTAACGTTACAACATGGTGTGTCTCTGCACACTCGCTGGTCCTGTGAACTGATCCTGCATGAATTTCTATTGCTTGCATTACAGTGGGGTCTGGTCGGAGGGGAGTGGGGGGGTGGGGGGGAGATCCCTTTATGCTAGGAATATGCTGACACATTGTAGGAGATGGCCTCTCAGCAAAAAGTAAGATGAGGCTATGAAAGAGGCTCAGGTCGTCAGATCAGAGGAAGCTGGGGGAGAAAGGTGTCTTCAGTCCCTAAGTGGGTCTCAGGCCAGAGTCTGGCCTCCACGGAGCCCCCTATAGGTAAATATCCACTATAATCAGAGCAGCAGCTGCTGGGAGGTGTGGGCATACCTGAGTTCAGGTACCAGCAATCTGTAGCTAATTTACTTAGCTTCTCTACCTGTGCTGAGCTTGTACCCAGGTATTTGGCCTAGCTTGTGAACATCCCCTGTGTTTTGCTGCTCTGTATTAACCCTCTAGGAAGTATTCCACCAGCTTGGGGTGTCACTGATGCCCCACCTGCTCCATCCCCACTTTTATGTATCCCCCTAGTCCAGAAAACAAAGGAAGTGACAGTGAGTTGTTAGGCCCAATGTGCAAAGACAGCTCTGGTAAGCATGCAGCCTCATAAGAGTTTTTCACAGAGCAGAGCCAGCTGCAGGTCAAAGTATTCAGGGCCTGAATCTACATTGTGATTCAGTGTAAGACTGTATTTGAGGCAGTGACCATGCCATCTTGTGTTTCCTGAGAACTGGCTGGACCCTAAAATAATCCTTCCCATAGGATAAAGGCAGGCCAGGCCTCTCAAGTGTGGTCTTATCCTGGGTTTCTCTCTTAGCAGGAGCACTGCTGTTGAGATGGAGACAACGGTGCTTTGGCTCTGCCTGGGTCTAGCCTTTCTAGGAAGAGGATGGGGAAGCCACACTGGAATGTCTCATGGGGTTTGCAAACTGGTGAGTTCCCTGGTGCTAACTCATGTGGTTCCAAAGCGATCCCTTCTCTTTCCCCCTGACAGCCTGCTTTCTACCTAGCTAACTTTTTATTTAAAGTCACCAATAGTTTGGCTTGATGTGAAACTGTGCTTTCATCCAGATTAACTGTTTGTCAAGAGGGGGCAAAAAAACCCATTACCTATTTTTGGCAGCTGCTGCTTTAGGGATGGTGGAAGAAGCAACTCCAACCTGTTTTTCCCGTCATCTGTTAGACTGCAGCTTTATCTTGGCCCAAAGTTGTCTTTTTTTAATTAAATGTAGGTGGAACCTAGGCTTGCCTTTCTTGAATGTGAAGAGAGCATCTAACGTGGTGCACAGTGAATGAAACAGGGAATCCTGAGAACAGCTTTTTCCTGGGGAGCTGACTAATAAAGTGGGAGAGGGCACAGCAGATCATAGAAGAGGCATTTCCATAGTAACCGCATTTATTAACTTTGTCCTCACAATAAATAAAAAACAAGATGTGAGGTGGAGGAAGGGAGAGAGGGAGATCAAGAAGGAAGCAGCGGGATCGGCACCAGACCTGGATTTGTGGGTAGTTTGGGGTGGGAATGGAAAGAACCACTGTCCAAGAAGACGTTGGCTTTTTGGGTGACTGCTGTGATGTTGGGCTTGATTTTTATTTTTTATTTTTTCAGAAGTGCCAAGCACCTGTAGCTTCCACTCTGAAAACAAGCATTGTGGGCTAATCAGTGAAGTAGGCTTAGTGCTGTGCAAAAGGCAGTGGAAGATGCCCCCCAGGAGCTCCCATCTGAAGGGCTGAGTTTGACATATCAAGTTTTCTAGACTCTAGCCATTTATTCAGATGACTAAATAGGACCTCAGCTGCTGCTGTGGGTGCTGAGCCCCCCCGGAGAACTTGGCTTTGTATGGGATGTCCCTTCTGTTATTCATTCCTGATGAAACCTAGTATATGACTCCACCACAAAACCAGTGTGTCCCTAACTCAGTCTGACTACCCCAAGTTGGCTACTTAGGCTAGAACAGCTGAAAAGGCAAGGTGATACAGCTTTTGGCTCAGGTTGGCAGCTCAAGTAAAAGTTATTGGGGAATATGAGGCTGAACTTGATATTAAGTCATGTCAGTCTCATCTTTGCTGCTATTGTGACTGGATTTAGCCAGCCTATGGTAGGAACATGCTCCATTGCAGTGTAGATCTACCCTTAGATTATATCTGCATTGCGTCCCTGTGCTCCCAGAGATGGATACTCTTGAGTAACCCCATCCCACCTACATGAGCCAAACCTGACAGTGTGCCAGGAAAGCCTATCTGGGGCCATCCCTTGATCTTTGGTATGACTGAAAGTGGCTATGGGGGTTCTCCCATGAGTAGCTTCCATGATGCGTGCAAGCTGGAGGTTGGGGAGGGTGTGCTGGAAAGCAGGATTCCTCGGCACTACTGAGGACACACTGTAAGTATACTCCTAAAATCCAAAAGAAGAGGATGATCTGACTGAACATTTTTGGAGGAGTCCTGGGGAACACCATCAGCCCCTGCTTCCTCAGTAGAATGCCACCCTGCTCTTCACCATCTGTCCGAAGGGCTCTCTCTTTCAGTGATTGAGGTAACCATTGCTGTGGTTACAGTTCAACACTTGTCCTATGAAGGAAGGGGAAGGGATTAGGGGAGTGGTGATGGGGTGTGTGTGTGTGTGTGTGTGTGTGTGTGTCTCCCAACCTGAACTGCTCCTAGGCCTTTGCCTCTGGGCTTACTCTTTCCAGTCGTGTTAACGGCCATGTGTTTCTTGCTTCAGGGGCATGGAGCTGCAGCTTGCAATGGGAGGGAGCTGAAGTTGGTCCCAGCAGACCTCCCAGCTAACACAAAGGAGCTCTTCCTAGATGACAACACTATACAGATGCTGAGAAATGCCTCTCTGCTGCAGTACAGGCAGCTGGGGAACCTTGGCCTGTCTGGAAACACACTGAAGCTTATTGAATCTGGAGCCTTCCTAAACAACAGAGACCTCCAAGTTCTCTCCTTGGCGGATAATGCTCTCTTTACCAACTACTCTGTGACAGCAGCTGCTCTTTGGTCCTTACCAGCCCTGAGGAAATTGGACTTGTCTGGGAACCAACTCACTGAAGACATGGTGGCTACCCTTATCCAGAATCTGTCTTCCTTGGAGTCCTTGTCTGTGGCTAGGAATGTCATCATGAGGCTGGATTCTTTTATCTTTGAGAGGCTGAGCCAGCTGCAGGAGTTGAACCTGGAGAAGAACTACATCTTTGAGATAGAGAGTGGCACCTTTGAAGGCCTACGGAGACTGCAGAGGCTCAGTCTGGCCTACAACTACCTTCCCTGCATTGTGGAGTTTGACCTGACCCAGCTGAAGATGCTGAATGTCAGCAATAATATCATCGAGTGGTTCCTGGCTGTAGAGAGTGATGCTCTATTTGAACTGGAGACTTTAGACCTCTCCCATAACCGGCTCCTCTTCTTCCCATTGTTGCCCAGACAAAGCAAACTGAACTCCCTGCTGCTGATGGACAATGAGATGTGCTTTTATAGACATCTTCCCAATGCCACATACCCTCCGAATGTCACTGTGCAGTTCCTTCTGATAGATGGCAATATCACTAACATCACTACGCTCAGCCTCTGGGATGAGGTCATCCACAGCAACCTCTCCTCCTTGAGGTTCCTAGACATGAGCCAGAACCAGTTCTGGTATCTGCCTGAAGGGTTTCTGGCAGGTATGACTTCCCTGTCTTATCTGAAGCTCAATCAGAACTGCTTGCAGACCTTTCATATATGGGAGGAAGAACCTCCAGGCATGCTTATTGAACTGGACCTCAGTCAGAACCAGCTCTCAGAGCTACAGGTGGATCTAGGTTCTGAAGGCATACTGCCAAATCTCAGATTACTTAACTTGAGTGCCAACGGGCTACAGAAAGTACCTGCTAAACTCTTTGCCCACACACCTAAGATCACTACAGTGGACCTAAGTCACAACCGGATAGATGTCTGTCCCCAGCAAGCTAATGCAGATGGTAGTAAGTATTCTGTCTGCATAGACTTCAGGAATATTATGACCCTGAAGCAACTTTACTTGGCTGGATGTGGTCTAGACGTGGTGGATGGCCATGCTTTTAGTGGAACCTCGCTAACACACTTAGATCTCTCTAACAATCAGAGAGCCCTGTCCAGGAGCCTGAGGCCTCTGCAAGATATTGCACTAACACTCCAAGTTGTCTCTCTCAGGAATGCTAGCTTATCTTGTGCAACAGCAGATATGGACTTCTCTAGCTTTCAGAACCTGTTAAGTTTGGATTTGTCTGAAAACTCCCTGGACAGCTTCCCAGAGTCCTTGGGTAGTCTGAAGCTGCACACCTTGAACCTCCAGAGAAACCTTCTCACCTCCCTGTCACAGGATGCCATGCAGAAGCAGCTCGGAAAGAGTCTTAACATGCTCTACCTCAGCCAGAACCCGTACAACTGCTGCAAACTGGAATGGTGGGACTTCCTGCACAGTCTCCAAACAGTGCACATTGTAGACAGGGTGGAGGTCACCTGTCTCTACTCCTCCAGAACGCTTCATGCAGCACAGCTGCCCGAGTCTGTCCTTCAGGCCTGCAGGTGGATGACGGTGAATTTGGCTTTGTTGTACCTGGTGCTTGCTCTTCCCATTTGCTTGACCTTGCTTGTTGCCTTTGCTATCATGTTCCTTACTTTCAAGCAAAAGCTGCTTCAGATGGTGAAAAGCCGATACAGGGTGTCCAGCCCCTACTGATGGCTCTGGGGAAAGTAGTAGGCATTGGCACCCAAAATGAAGGTGGGATGGCACGTCTGAGACCTTTTTTAAGCAGTCAAGTCCTTGGGTGATGAAGTGAGTGGGTGCAAGGTGTGTGCTTTGGTGGGAGAGGCTAAGAAACCCTCTCTTGGGCATTCTCAGTGCTGCATTTCAGGAGCACAGTGCCCTGGGGTTTGTTCTCCCATTGTGTTGGGCAGGGCTGGGGCATCCTGCCAAGCATGACAATGGAAGCTGTCAGAGTCGGAATCCATGAGCAGAGGGCTGAATATGGCGAGTCAGAAGGACTGGTAACCCATGAATAGAATAAGCAATGCAGATCTTCAGAGACTGGGAATATATGTAACTGGGAGGGGAATTTGGAAGAGAAGAGAGGGTCATGCTGAAGAAGGTCTGAATAAAAAAATGAAGAAGAACAAATATGAAGAAAAATAAATGAGGCAACAATAAAGTGGGAGGTGTTAGAAATAAGGCCTGATGAGCAGCCTCACAGCAGGTGAGAGCTATTGCTGTTTACTAGAGAGTAGCTTAACCTGGGACAATGGAAGGGAGATGAGAGATGAAAACATAGCTCTGTGGAATATAAAGTGAAAAGGCATTTGTGCATGCTAGAAATATAAGCTTGGTGAAGCTGCAGGTCCTGAGCTGGGACTTAGCAGGGTGTGGTTTCTTCTCAACAGCAGTCAATTCCACATGACAGTTACTTGAATTTATGTTGAAATTGAACACTCAGTCAATCAGAGGTCATGGGTGATGTGCAGTTACCCACCACTATCTCAGCTGGGCATAATACATTGATTCATTGCTGTACTAGGTGGGGAAATGCATGGTTTTCTCAGATACATAGAATATTGTGCACTTATATAATCACCTGAACTCTGATTGGCCAAGGGCAGGGGCGGGAGTTGGGGGGAGGGCGGGAGTTGATATGCATAGAAATGAGCTAATTGTCAATGGAGTCATTGGGAGCATTGTATGTATGCTATATAGAATGTGTGCATTATAAATGACAGTGGAAACCATCATCACATTCCTTACAAAATGGTTATTGCCCAGGCAGCTTTTCAAAGTTGACTATCTGGCCCATTTAAAATAATTTGGTTCCTTGCAAATTAATGGCTGGGAATAAACTGCCCAGATGGTCCCCATGCTCAATTTTGCATTTTTAATCTATTCTCATTTTGAGTAGCAAAATGAAAAAAAAACACCCATCCCGTTAGTGATTACACATTCACATATATGACTTTAAATTTATGTTGTTTTGAAGATGTGGATTTATTAAAGATAACCTTTGTGCTGGGGTATGATTTAGTGGGTCTCTCTCACCCTTGCTGAACCTGGGAGCACTCTGAGAAGCCTCCCCCACCCTCGTGTTCCTGTTCTGTACGTGCTAAATTCCAGAAATTAGGCAACAGCTGTATTAACATAAGCAGTGCCATACTGGGTCAGAGCAAAGGTCTATCTAGCCCGGTATCCCCTCTCTGACAGTGGCAAGTAGTAGTAGGTGCTTTAGAGGGAGAGTATATGTACAAGGCATGTCTACTGTAATCCATCCCTTGTCATACCTCCCTGGCATCAATCATCATTGGGTTAGGGTTGTCAAAGGATATGTTTCTGACTGTTGTATTTTAATAGCACATTGGTGTGATATTAAGCACCTGCCCAGAGCCACTCTTGGCTCTGTCATGGACATACTTATTGGTGTGTGCCCACTGTGAGTGGAGGGGGCATGCTTCTCGGGCACTTGTTGGCTCAGTCTGAAGGCAAGGGAGACATACCTGGTCAGTTAAGTGTTGAGGGGATATTGCTGCAGATTTTCATAACAAACCTCCAGCAAAGAGGTCAAATGAGATGTGGAACTGAGGTCCGTATCCATAGCAATAATTATGGCTGTATGATAGCAGACATCTCTTGGGTATGCATACTGCTGTCTTTAAAAATGAGCATTGGGCAGTTCAGCTGAGATCCAACCATTGTAAATGCCTGGTTGTTGATGGTATGTGCATTTGTGGTGACTGTTTTTGTGTCCTATGAGAGAGAGATTACCAGTATGGCTGAGTATTTCTTGGCTTATCCACTGTAGTTCTAAAAATCATCTGTAAGCAGCTGTCCAAATTAAATGAGCCTATTAAATGTGTTGAAATGTAAAATAGTGAATAAAAAAAAGACCAAATTATATATACTTTACTTATCATAATTTTTTCTTCTTTTAAATCTTGGCAATGTCTGTGTTGAGACCAGGAAAAAAGGAGCCACAATACATTGTAAGTGGAGTTGTAACCCTTCTTCCTACATAAAGATTCAATGGAGTCTCGGGCTAGAGGGGCTGATGTTGGCTGGAAGCTGGGTCAATATTGGAGTGTCTTCAACAGCCACTCTACCTCCAGCAAGTGCAGGCAGCTGCTCTGCAGGGAGGTTCCAACGAAAATCGATACCCAACCAAAGAACATCCTTGTTTAACTAAAGAGTTGTTGTGGGTAGTAAATGATGGTATCTCTTGTTGACTATTACGTCTCATCACTGTACTATCCACATGACTGCTAGTTCTCTGCTGACTGCATTCCCTACACAGAAGCCTGAAAGAAAGGAGACATAGAAGCATGATTCTTATCCATAGCGAGCCTTTGGGTCACCACCCTGGCTTAACAGCCACTTAGCTCAGCCAGATGGGGACTGTAGTATGATCCAGGACCTGGTCAAGAGCCCTCCTGGTTGAGGGGGTTCTTTGCAAAATGATCTTCCAGAGATTAGACTGATCTAGGGTTTTAGCTCCAGCAGGGCTTGTTGTAGGAACCCACCACTTTGATGAAGGCTTCTCTCCACAGCTGGTAAGGAGTGACCTGTGGAAGGGGAGAGGAGCCTAGGAAGAGGCTGAAGATAAGGATGACTTTTCCAGCAGCATGGCAAATCAATCTCCCCAGGAGAGTGCTCAGATGCTGTATGAAAAGGCATAGAAAACCCTGAAGAGAAGTCAAACAGGTAGGTAGAGTGGTGAAGAGATCTGTGCCAATCTGCAGAGCTAGGAGAATCTGTAAGTGTGTTTCTGACCTCAAACCTTGTGTGAGGAGAGACACTGAAATGAGCACTTCTAACAGTCAAAACTGGCTCATGTCTAAGAAGCATCCACTAATGCAAAAACTCAATGCCGATCTGGTTAGAAGTGAAGATTTTCATCCTCCCAGTGTGGGGGGTTTCTCAGCTTGATTTTGACAATGTTACTGGAATGCCTTTGGCTAAAAACAGTCCTGAGGTTCACCAAGAAGGGAGCTGCAAAAAATAATCATTATCAGGGTTGCTTCAATTCAGGTCAACTGCATCAAGTCCATGGATGCTATTGCAATTAGTTACAATTTAGAGCAGCCCTAAGACTGCTCTAAATTGTAGTGGGATCTGAACCAGAACCTGGCTAGCCCCATTATTGATCTTATTGTCATCCCTCTCCCTCAGCTCTTTGGAGAAATCACCAATGGCTGAGGACTGAACTTTTCAGTTCCAGTTTTGCTATGCTTTGTCATAGGTTTTATAAGTTTGTAAGTGATTGTCCATAGAGGAGGCAGGCAGCGACATTCTGTGTGACTGGAAGCAGAGTCAGTGTGTTAAGTCAGTGTGCTGAAAAACTGTTAGTCGCTGAGATGGTGATACAAATTTTAGCACCTTGTCAGAAGGGTGATACAAGTGGCAGCTTTCTAGTCAAGGCTTAGGCCACAAACAATGAATGAGACCTAAGGGACAGAAATATGTCTCTGGAGTTCTTGGGTTTTTTAACACTGGAGTGGACAGACACCAGGAGTTGGTGGGTCTGGCTTATTCCAAAAAAAAGCATGGCCCCTGATTCAGTCAAGTGTTCAAACATGTACAACCAGCACGTGGATGGTCCTTTGGAAGTCAACGGATGACTCCCATACTTAACTGCACTACTGGACCAGGGTCCATCAGAGGAGGCATAAGCGTTTTGCCTTGTCCCTGGAAGAGGAATAGGGAGTCCACCCACCTGCATTGGATTCTTGCCTCTGCCACTGAGCAAGTATGGACCTACAAACAACCTACCCTATGTGATGTGGAAGGGCAGGGCTTGACTCTATATCAGTTGCTCCACGATAACAGCACAGGAGCTTGCTTTTATTCCATGGTAAGTGGTGGCAACACCACAGGAATGCCCCCATCTTTCATTGCGAGCAAAGCTTCCCCTGTTTAGCTTTCACTTACCACAAGGTAAGAAGGTACACATGAGCAGGTAGCCTGGAGCAGCTGACAGGCAGAGAAGCATTGCCCCATTCCCCCACCGCAGTATATTGTTTGTCTGTCCCTACCCTTTGCAACTAGAAATGTTGCTTTCTAATCAGTTGAAAAATACTTTAAACTGAAAGGTGCTGCCAAGCTCAGACTGCGTTGGAAAGGACCTTGTAGTGTCTTGTGCTATTAACAGGCCTGGTCCTGACAGGCTGTTTGCAACTATCTCCCACTGTCTCTGCACCTCTCAGGATTGGGGCCTCCTGGCAGCACTGAGACCAAATGCCTACACAGCTCCTGTGGGCCCCGGTGTCTTGGGGGCTGCTCAGCCCATGTGCCTTGGCTGGCTTTCCTTTCTCTGGCACACACACATTTTCTCTCTTTGGTTTGAGAAGATGGGTTGTTTGCTGATTTGGAAAAATCCAGAGCCAGAGGGCCCCCTTCATTTAAGGGAAATGCAGATTTGGACATTAGACATCCAAATATTAATAATAAAAAAGGCTGGTTGTTATTTCTGTATCAGACCAAAATAGCTGAGACCAAAGTCAAGCCCAGGGCTGGGGAATCCCTCAACCAATTTTAGTTGTTCTGCTCGTAACTGGTTTGTCTAATAACATAAGTGAGATGATGTCAAGCTATAAATATACGTGCCTCTGAAGACCTGGAGATATGCCAGCAACGCTTACTCTAGTAGCCCATCCAGGCTGGGAGTAGCAAGATCTTATTTGGACTGTACAGTTTTGTTTTTGCCTTTCTCTATGGTGGAGGTGGGGGTGGGCATGGCCCTCTTGCTTGAGTCTCTCATCCATTTGGCTTGTGGCAGCAGGACATTGATAGTGCCCTCGCTCCCCCTGCTCTGCCTGTTAGCAGGTTAGGGTGTCCCTGGTGTTTTTGGGCAGTGTGCCTTGTAGCTGTGTGACAGGGTTGTTACTGTGCAGTCATTTAGTACTTGTATAAACAAGTACTAATTGACCGTGCAGTAACCAGAGTTACTGCATAGTAGTGTCAAGGAATGGCTTTTTCATGACTCTGACTGCGCAGTAGCTCATGACTACTTCACAGTACTGTCATGTCATGCTTTCTGCCACACGATGTTACTCCATAGTAGCCACGGGCTACTGCTTAGTTAGTGTCTTGTGTAGATGTGACCTTTAGAATAGATTAGTCAAATACTTGGGTGGGATGGCATGGACAGGGATGTTCCTGCCTTGAGCAGGGGGTTGGACAAAATGACCCCTGAGGTCCCTTCTGGTCCTATTTGTCCATGATTCTGCGATTCTGTTTTTTGTCCTCTTTTTATTCCCATGCCTCTGGAATGGGGTGGAATCTGGGTAGGAGCAGGGTGGAATCTTAGTAGTGAGAAATAAAACAGCCACGTCAACAAACCTGTATCTTCCAAGGCCTGTATCTTCAGAGCAGGAGCTGAGCTGGAGGAACAAGAGTTACTGAAGGCCAGGGGAAGTAAAAATGGCAAGTTTGGTAACATCAAAGAAGATAGTAAAACCCTCTCTTTGAAATGCCAGTCTCTGAGTATGGGTGATCTCAAACAAATGCTGCTGTTCAGTGACGGGTTTGGCAGTATGGACAGTGGGCTGGCTGGCTGACGGTGTATACAAGACTGCATGGGCAGATCCAGGATTTTGTAAAGGGTGGCGCAGCACTGCAGAGGTGGCTCTACCTTGCGTCCCATCCTCCTGTCACCAGAGTGAGCAAACTGCATTGTGACAGCAGCTGGGATCTTTTTTTAGGTCCCTCAATCAGGTAAAAAGCTTCCTCCCTTTCTCTCTGTGTTCAGTGGCCCTTCTTCTTACTCCCCCTCTCCCCTGCGCACCGCTGCTACTGTCCCAATCTGTCCTGGGGACCATGGGGGAGGCTCCAGATCCATTCCAGCCCCGCTCCAGCAGGAGATGATGCCAAGCTATAAATATACATGTTTCTGAAGACCTGGAGGTATTTCAGCAACATCCACCATGATAGGAGCTGCCAGGCTGGGAGTAGCCAGATGTTATCTGGACTGTATGGTTTTTTGCTTTTCTCTATAGTAGGGGGTGGGCAGTGGGATGGACAAGTTCATTCCTTGGCTGGGCAGGAAATGACAACTGCTGTTCCCAGAACTGCTTGGTGTTAGTTACAGGCTTAGTCACAGAAGAGGCTCATTAGTAATTGGCACATTAGATTCTCCCCGCCCTCCCTTTCCATGATCTCCATCCTAAGCTCACTGAGTTAGAGGCAAAGCCCCCACTGGCTTCATGGTACAGGATCAGCCCTGGGAACAATGCTATGAGTGTTCGGATGTTGTGTGGAGCCAGCCAGTGCCCTTCTAGGCAGCTGGCCTGCCTGGCTCGCTGAACTGCTCTGACTTCCTGAGGCCTCCTTGTGGTAGAGGTTTGCAGGCAGGAAACCCACACAAGGAGAGCGTAGCCAATTCTCATTCTCTGCACTTGGGCGGGTGCACCCTCCCCCCTTCCCCTCTGTGGTGCATCTTAGCCATCTGCTAACACTGTAGCAACGGGACAGAAGAGCCTGTCAGGGTGGTGATCATCCAGTGCAAACTGAGGCTGGGATTACTGTCGTAAACTAGAGCCGCCCGAAGTTTCATGCAGATCCAGCAATGCATGTTGTAGTATGGTTGCTGCTTTGCCGAGGGCTGGATCAACATGGGTGTTTAGCAATGGGAACAGGCTAAGTGCATGTATGCAACAGTCATGTGACTCTTATCAGCTTTAAGATACAATCTGGAACCCTCTCAACTCCTGTCCGTGTGATGGGAGGGAGGAGGTCTAGTGCTCTCTCAAGCTCATGCTCACACATTCACAGCACTGCACAGCACCTGCCCTCTGAGGTTTTCACACAGCTTTGGAAACACAGGGCTACGTTGCCAGTCAGTGTAAAGGACGGCAGTTCCATTCAAGGCAGCCATACTGGTGAACACCAGTTGGGATCCTGGTCTCATTGAGCATGTCAGTGGAGCACACCATACCCCAAAAGTGAACAATGCAGTTTCTGTGCTCTTGGCCAAGTCACTGGAGGTGGGGGCTGCAGCAGTAGCAGCCACCAATCATGCGCTCCTTCTAAGTTGGTGCCCTGGGGCTGGTGACTTGGTCACTCTCCCCCCACCAGTTATACTACTAATGTATGCACCATCGGATGCTCTGTGTGCCTTGCTCCTTGCAACTCCCCTGTTAGGTAGGTAGGTGAGAATCATAGAAAATTAGTGTTGGAAAAGACCTCAGGAGATCATCTAGTCCAGCCCTGTGGTCAAAGCAGAAACATCACCAACTAAATCATCCCAGCCAAGGTTTTGTCTAGCCAGGTCTTAAAAACCTCCAACGATGGAGCTTCCACAAGCTCTCTTAGTAACCTGTTCCAGTGCTTTACTCACCCTACTAGTGAGAAAGATTTTTTTCCCTAATATCCAACCTAAACTACCCTTGCTGCCATTTGAGACCATTGCTCCTTGTTCTGTCATTTGCTACCACTGAGAACAGTCTAGCTCTCTCCTTTTCAGCTAGTTGAAGGCTGTCATTAAATCCCCCCTTAGTCTTCTCTTCTCCAGACTAAACGGGCATTTATACATGTACCTTTTTGTCCTGTGATGCACCAGAGATCTGTCGCATGCAGTTGTGTAAGTGGCTAAGTGTGCGTCAGTGCACCAAAAACACTCCTTGTAAGCCCCAAAGGGTTGCCCCAAGGATGGGGATTGGGAAGAGGCTCCTTGGGTTTCTTACACAGGCTAGACCAGGTGTGGGCAATTATTTTGGCTGGAGGGCTGCTTAATGACTTTTGGTGAGCTATTGAGGGCCACAAGTGGAACCCTGCCTCCAATCACCATCTTGAGTCCAGGCGTCCCACCCCAACCCCAGACCTTTGCCACTGGAAGGTCCCCCCCCTTTCCCTTAGCAAATACCCCTCCCCAAAAGAGTATTTCTCTCTTGGAACCAGGAAAAAAAATCATATACTAAAAATCAAACATCTACCATAATATATTTACGTTTTATTTGAAACAATATTTTTGTCCTGATTTTATGTATTTGCAGCGCGTATATATGATTGCGTAATAGCTCAAAATAAAGTCTTACTCCTGTATATTGTGTGTGTGATTTGTGGGGGGAGTTGTGTGGGCTTTGTGAAGGGGGTGGGTGTAGGCCACCCCCACATGGAGCACAGCCCTTGCTGCTGGAGGCAGCAGCAGCAGCAGCCGGCGGCAGGCCATCAGGGCACTCCCAGCCTGCGGCAGGCACAGCCCCCTGGTAGCGCGTGGCTTCAGCTGAATCCGAGCAGTTGCACACAGTGGCACAGAGCCTGCCTGGCCCAGCCCACTGCCACATGCCAAGCCGGACAGGGCTGGCTGCATGCCAGCAGATGAGGCTGCCAGCACTGCAGGCAGGAGCCAGGAGCCATCGCGACAGGCCAGCTCTGTGCTTCTATGTGAGGCTTTCAGCACTCCAGCAGGGAACTGCGCATGGAGGCCCAGAGCCTGCCTGGCCCAATGGCATGTGGATCAGGAGCTGTGAGGAGTCATGTATCATTGGGCTAGGTAGGCTCTATGCCACCATGTGCTCCTCCCTGCTGGAAGCCCCATGTGGAGGCATGAAGCTGGCCCAACCCGATGGCGTGTGGCTCCTGCCTGCAGTGCCAGGAGCCCCATGAGCTGGTATGGATCCAGCCTGGTCTGGCTTAAAGACGCACACCAGCAGGCTGGGCTGGGCCAGCTCTGTGCACCATATGCATCTCCTGGGATTCAGCTGGAGCTATGTGCTGCCAGGGTCTCTGCCTGCTACTACTGCTGCTGGCAGGGGCTGTGTGCCGTGGCAGGGGAGCCCCACACACACCCACCCCTCCCCCTTCTCCAGGCAGGAGCTCCCTTCCCCACTCACCAGCTGTCTGGTCGTGTGCCCTGGTGCTTGGTGCCTCTGCACAGAGCCCACCTGGTCCCATGGCGCATGACCTCTGAAAGCCCACTTCCTGCTGGCTTCAGAGGGGCAGCCGCAGGCAGGTAATAATTGGTTTTTTGGATGGGGCTCTGTGGGCTGGATAAGGTAGCCTGGAGTGCTGAATCCATCCCACAGGCTGTGTTTTACTCACCTCTGGGCTAGACCATTGTAGGATCATGTGCTGTCTCAAGAGGACAGGGGGTGGGTTCCCTGATCTGCCTGACTACCAGCAGGCTTGGCAGCTCAAACCCTGTGGGGTGCAAAGTGGGCATGACTATGGTTGCCAACTCTGTTTGAATCTATTCCGGGAGGTTTCTGGAATACAAATGTGCTCACATGCTTGCGTATATCAATTACAGATTACAAGGCATAGACTTTGTGTCAGGGAGGCAAATACACATTACTATGACATTTTAAAAACCCACTGGACTACTGTATACATCAGATTCAATGTTTAATATTTATTTTAGTGAATGCCTTATTTTTTATCTGCCAGATGACTCTCAGCAGTCTCCTGGAGATTTATATCTAATTCCTGGAGGCTCTAGGGCAATCCTGGAGGGTTGGCAGCCCTAGACACGGTGCTTCCTTTTGCTCCTCTCTCCCTGGGCTGTCCTGGGCTTTGCAATGATGAGCAGCTCTCCATCTGCTCTGTCTTCTGGACTAAGTATGGACTGTTGGCCCAGAGCAATCCCTCCCAGGCAGTCAGGGCCGGGCTGTGGGAACCTCTTTGTTTCATGCTCCAGGCAGTTGCTGTCAGCGCTGTTTGTGGGAACTGAGAGCGTGGCTTCTGCCTTATCGGGCGGATATGTTTGCTTCCTCTACTGTGCTGAGCAGCAGTAAGCCTCATGTTGCTTCTCCTTTTTGGGGGGAAAGGCAGCCTCAAGCCCAGCGTGTAGGTGGGGAAAATGGGCATCTGGCATTGCCCAACAGGAAGTGGTTGGAAAAAGCCCAGTTTTATCTGATCATGTTAAATCAACGTAGAGAAAAATGTGTCTGGCTAGAGACTGGAAAGTAGAAGGTGCTTTCTGAAGGTAATGAATTACCCCAGCTGGAGGAAGCCTGAGACTGAAGAGGCCTTGCACCGATGGCTTTGGCTTTGCTTCTAGAGCTGTCACCCTTTAGAAGGGTTGAGTTCAAGAGGTCTGTGTCCCTTGGGGTCAGATGGTCATAGAGGGGCCATTGAGGTATGAACCCTTGTTTTGGGGTGGAGAGGAGAGGAATTGGGAATACAGTAAAGGGATTTTTCTCATCTGGGAGCGGATCAGAGCTTGGGCTGGGTGTGACAGCTGTAAGAAGGAAGTAGATCAGTTTCTGTAAGGCGGAGTACAATTGAGTGTGTCCCAAGCCCTGGACTGAGAGCACCAGAGCTGGTTGTTAAATGGGGCAGCGGAGTTCAATGGAGGGTTGGGTGGCTGGGAGGGGAAGAAGAATGTTTGTGGGGCTAAGATGATAACCTGTACCTGGGAGAGAGGCCTGGACAGCACCTTAGGATCATAGGAAAGCAGGGCTGGAAGGAATCTGACAAAGTCATCTAGTACAACCCCCTGCTCAAGGCAGGATCATTCCTGATTAAACCATCCCAATGAAGTGTCTGAGTAACTTGCTTTTGAAAGTTTCCAAGGATGAAGATTCTAAAGATCTCTAGACAGCCTGTTCCAATGCCTGACCACCCTCTTTTAAGCTTAATTGAAGGTTAAACCTTCCAGGCCCAGGACACATCTGTCTCTTGGCTGGGCTGCCACTGTAATAATCAGCAGAGGCACCTGGGTTGGATTCCCCAGGATTTAGGCGAGTGCCTGGGCTTACCCTTGGAGTTCAGTCCTCCCCTTCCTTACCTGCAGCAACTTATGCTGCACCATCAGCCACAAAAGCCTTCAGTTTGTGGGTGTTTCCTGTGGAACTGAGAGCCGAGGCTTCTTATCTCTGGGCGTTCCTACACATGAAACTTCTTGTGGGTTTTGCGTTTCTGCCTGACGTGATCCACAACTAGCGCATGAGGAGCGCACTTGAATCATGCTGTGATTCTGCTGTGAAGGTACTATTTGCCTTGCATCACTACAGCTTCACAGTACTGCAGTAATCTGAAATAAGCTTGTAGCATTCAGAGCAGACAGCCCTGGTGCACCACTCCATCCCAGTACTGCATACCCTCTGGGATTTGTCTACCTCCTTAGTGGCTTATAAAGCTGGGCATGCAGAGGAGGTTGGTAATAACTTTGCACACCTGCAAGTCTTGAATTGTATTGGGAACAAATGGCCTGTTTCTCACCCTCAAAGCAGGCCTCAGCAGGAAAGAGAACATTTCCCCAAGGCATTGCCTGGAAGTCTCACTGACATTTATATGGAGGAAAAAATCTAGGGGCATCAGGATCTCTTGTGGGGGAGGGTTTGGACTGCTTTGCACAATGTCCAGTGGAATTTTTGCTTCCCCAGTCCGTGTAGACATTGAAGTTTCCATTCTTCCAGACCTTCTGGGAGTTGGCTGCTACATGGCCTTTTATGGTCACTTAGACAGGAGAAAAGCCCTATCCCTGGGCATTTGGGAAACAACACTGGAACATGCAACTGGAAGACTGAAAGGCATGTGGGGAATCCTGGTATGAAGGCTGGAGACAGATGAGCCTCATGTTATTCATTTGTATACCACACTCATCTATTTCTCTAAAATTAACAATTGACAATTGGAGTGCATGTCTTAAATGAGGAAACTAATTCTGGAGCTCTTGATTAAAGGGAAACCCCTCACCCTCTTTTTCCCTTCATTCTGCCTTCCCAAAATAAGGTGCATGTCTTATCAAAGGAGGGTGGGGGCATGGTATGTAAGTAAATACAGTATCTGCCTTCTAAATAACTTCTTACAATGTTTTGCATACCCATGGTGGGAGCGAAGGAGAGAAACTTGCATTTGGGTGGAACAGAGGAGGACAAACCTGCTGAATATTTTGGCAAACCAGAGAAAAAGTCTCTGGGAAGTGCTACTTTGGGACACAGAGGGCCTGCCTGCGTGGACTTTCTCTGACTCCTGATCCACCAACAATGAAATTGTGCCTGGTAGTCCTATGTGAGGGTAGTTTCCCAAGTTTTTAAGGACAGGTTAGAAAAACACTCAAGTAGAAGGCAGGGCAGATTTGCACCTTTTATAGACCAACCAACGTGTGTATGTACATGTGTTGTGGGAGGCGTTGTACAGCACAAGTATTCATGGGCTGAAGCTTACTTCATCAGATGCTGTGAAAGGATGTGGAGAAAACAGAATATAAGAAGAGAGGAATTAGATTACAAAGATGAGGAGTGGAGGCAGTGCTGGGAGAGATGAGCAAACAGGCAGTAAACCCATGGGAATAAAGGAGTCACCACAGCTAACTCAGATAATGGGATAAGAACCCATAGTCCCTGTTTAACAAAGTCCAGACTCTGGATGATTTCGGATTAATATGGCTAACTGTGTCTCACCAGGATAGTTAGACAGGTTTGATCTTGTCTTGAGCAGGGGGTTGGACTAGATGACCTCCTGAGATCCCTTTCAGGCTTACTTCTCTGTGATTCTTCAGTTCTGCTGGGCACACAAGACACCAGCAAGTAGGCAAAGCAGATGATTCAGAGGGGCCCAGAGTGTGTGCCTCAGGGTTGTGCTCTGGCTCCCCACTTTGGAAAACCTAGGGGCAGAGGGTGTGTATGTGGGGGGGTGCAAGTGCTCAAGTCTACTCTGAGCTGCTTGGAGCTGCTTCCGTGTGGTCTATTCTGCTCAGTTACCAGAGGGTGTGTGGGCAGGGCTTAGTTGGCAGTAGTCTTGGGGCTGGGATAGAGGCTGCAGCAACACGGCTAGTCACAGAGGCAATGTGCTTTTATGTTCAGGACAGGAACTACTTGTGAACAAGGAATGTGCTCATGGCTAAAGCTTTATTAATCATTACTGCTCATGTATTCAAGTGCAAATGGATAGGTGTGCAGCTCTTCCCAAGTGCTGAGTGGGAGATTGCAGCCTGCTTTGGAAAGAGGTGTCAGTATAATTAATGTGAGAATTGAAACCTTGCAGGTGTTTGGTTTCTGTTGTAGGGGAGGTGAAGAAGCTACAGAGGTGGGCATCCTATTAGAATGGTGAAGCAGGCCAGTTTTTTAATCCTTCAAGCTGCAGAGCAGGGAATGCAAACACATTTGCTGCACATTTTTAATACATAATGGGCATGTCTAAATGTGCATTTAAGCATGACTAAATTTAATGTGCATTAGGCTAATGTGCATTAAGCATTTTTTGGCAGGTGTCCACATGTGCAGGGACTTGGCACTAAAGTTAGTGCTGGGTTGTGTCTACATGTGCATTAATGCACTTTAACTAATCACACCTAAATTTGATACCTGCATTAGTAGGTATCAAATTTAGATGTGATTAGACTAATTTCACCATTTTTAATGCACATTAAGGGCACACGTGTGGATGTGTGCCCGTAATGCACTCTAAATTAGGCTAATGTGCATTAATGCATCTTGTGTAGATTTGCCCAATAATAAGCCTATTGATATAAGTGTTTTGCATGGCTAAAAGACACTGTTGCACATGCATACCTAATGATGTGCAAATTCAAATCCCAGTAGAAGCCTGGCAAGAGGAATGAAGCATTACATTCACTTAAGTTCATGCTTTAAAAGCAAGGTGTGTCTGCGCACAGGACTTCTGAGACCATTATCTGAGGCAGGAGTTTTCAAACTTTTTGGGGCATTGTAGCCCTGGCAACCGGTCAAGAAGGCAGGAGTCCCCTGGCGGCCAAATGAGGGGGGAAGAGGTTCCCCAGCAGCCAATCGGCAACTGTACTCTGAGTTGAAAACCCCTGCTCTGAGGCATGGGGTGCAGGATGGTGGTACAGGCTCTGTCCTTTGTGGGTAGAGCTGGTTAGGGGAACTTCCATTACCCACTTGCTTCTTTGCTCTTGTGGCACAGGAGGTGGAGAAAAGGTGCTCTTTTCAGGCATTAGAAGATGTCTGCAGAATGCAGAAGTATTTATAATACCAACCTCAGGAGGCCTGGTGTCTACAGCCCAGGGCTTGAGCAGCAAAGCACCCTGCTTTCTAGGAAGGTTTCTTGCCTCTTCAATATGCTCAACTGCTCTGCATGTATGGCCTTAGTTTAGTGATTCTTAACCAGGGTCCTGCAGCACCCTGGGGTGCTGCAAGATCTTTGTAAGGGTGCCACACTATTTTAGCGCTGTTAGGTGTACAAACACCACCATTCACAGATAAACACAGAAATTTCAAACAGGGATCTGACCTGGTGTGGTCTTTCTGAGTTCTTCTCAACAGAAGAATTCTCTTTTATTTTTCCAGTCAAGAAACAAGTGAAAGCTAAGAGCTGGCATTTTTCAGGGGCTGCTTTGAGTCTTAGGAGGGAGGTCCTGTATCTAAGAAGGTTGAGAACATCTGCCTTAGTTATTTGTAAGGCCTGTTCTCCCTCCTTCTTACTGTGCTTTAGAGGCATGAGTGGAGGGGATGCATTTGGTAGCTGTGTCAGTCTGAGACAAAAATAAATTGAAAAATCTAGAATTCGTGATTTAGGGATGATACCTTTTATTAGACCAACTAACTTAGTATCATCTCTGAACCAAGAGTTCAGGGCTAGGGACAGACATTCAAAAAGCCTGAGCCTGAACTGATTCAATCTTTGCAGGTTAGTCTAACCTGGCTAAGTTGAACTGGTTTGTAACTAGACAGACATTCTCTCTGGACTGAGGAAATTCAGGCACATGCCTGCCGTGGCTCAGGCTAGAAGCCAGGGAGCACTAGAGCAGCCCTCCTTTCCTTCCTGAATGCTGAGCTGAGGGGAGGGGGGGTGTGGCCAGGCCCTGGCAAGACCTCTTGATTAGGGAGGTCTGCCTGCACCATCCCAGGCTTTTTCCCACTGGCTACTCAAGGGCCAGGAGTGTTTCCAAATACCAGCCTCCTGCTAGCACTCTGAGGCAACAGGGAGGGGAGGGATGTAGTGCATGCATCTGTTGGTGTTACAGAGTGTTTCAGTCTCCCTCCCTGCCTCTTTATACAGGCAGTCCTCAACTTACAACATTTTGAGTTACAACGTTTCATACTTACAACGTTTATAAATTGACACCCTGTTTCAACTTTATGATGTCAGTTTTGACTTTACAATGCTTGATCCGATGTGACACCACGCCAGTGAACAAGTTCGCTGCGTTGTTCATTTCCCTGGAGAACATCTGCCCAAACTTCCTTGGATATTTTCTTTAAGAAAGCAGACAAGACTCCACAAAAACCTGCATCCAAGACTCCTGAGAAGACACCAGCCAAGAACCCTTCAAAAAGTCCAACCAAGAGCCCTTCAAAAAATCCAGCAAAGTCACCTCAAAGAAGTCCTTCCAAATCAATATGATTGCTATTTACAATATAAATACATTAATGTAGCTATATTACTCATCTATAATTGATTGAGTACAAAATTCCTGGGTTTTTTTGGTGGAAATAGGGTATTAGACTTTGGTTCAGGAACCAATCCCCCATTTATAACATTGTTTCCTATGGGCAAGGCACTAGCCCTAGACTTTAAGAGGGCGGACTTCAATGAGTGGAGGAGATTAGTGGGAGAGGCACTGGGGTCCTTGAGAGTAGGGGAACTCAGTGCCCAAGATGAGTGGTTGTTCCTTAAGGAGATGATACTCAGAGCCCAACGGGTGACAATCCCAAGAAGAAGCAAAGGGGGTAAGAGTGCCCAAAAGCCCCCCTGGCTCACCAAGGGCATTTGTGAATGTCTGATTGCCAAAAAGGAGGCATACACCCAGTGGAAGGGAGGCACTATCGCCAAAGAGGAGTATACCTCCACCACTCGGGTCTGTAGGGGGGCTGTTAGGAAAGCTAAGGCAGATACGGATCTAGGGCTAGTGTCAGGGATCAAAAATAATTAGAAGTCCTTTTTTAAGTATATAGGGAGAATGAAGAAGGCACCAGGTAATGTGGGGCCCCTGCAGGATATGCCTGGTGATCTGGTGGTCACACCAGAGGAGAAAGCAGATGTCTTTAACAAATTCTTTGCCTCCATTTTCTTGTGCAGGGACCGGGACTCCCTGACCAAGATTCCAGATGGACTCAGGAGAAACGGAGAAACGCTGCCAAGCCTAAGGTCAGGGAGGACCGGGTAAGAGAGCTTCTGGAGGGGCTGGACGTGTTCAAATCAGCAGGTCCAGATGCTCTCCACCCCAGGGTGTTGAGGGAACTGACAGGGGTCATTGCAGGGCCCCTGGCATGACTTTACGAGAACTCGTGGTGCCCTGGCCAGGTGCCAGATAACTGGAAGAAAGCCAACATGGTCCCCATCCTTAAAAAAGGTATCCCGTCAACTAACCTCTCCTGCTGAGGAACAGCACGTCGTGGCAGGTGAGAGCGGGGTTGGTGACACAGGAAGAAGAGAGCTACTCTGGCACAGACACAATCCCGGGGAGTGTTTGACATTTACCCGCAGAGCAAAGATCGCTCGAGAGCGGTTATTCGAAGCCCGGTGGTCACACATACCTTGTTGTGCATCCACAGATGCATCTCAAGCAGGGCCAAGAAGGTGATCCTCTCCCTCTATGCGACATTGGTCAGGCCGCAGCTGGAGTACTGCATCCAGTTCTGGGCACCACACTTCAGGAAGGATGTGGACAGCATTGAGAGGGTCCAGAGGAGGGCCACCTGCATGATCCAGGGACAGAAGGGCAGATGCTATGAAGAGAGGCTACGGGACCTTAACCTGTTCAGCTTTCGTGAGAGAAGGCTGTGGGGGGACCTGGTGGCTGTCTATAAACTCACTAGGGGGGACCAGCAGGGTTTGGGAGAGAACTTGTTCTCCCTAGCACCCCCCCGGGGTAACAAGGAATAATGGCCATAAGTTGTTAGAGAGTAGGTTTAGATTAGACATCCAAAGGCACTACTTCACATTCAGGGCGGCTAGGATCTGGAGCCAACTTCCAAGGGAAGTGGTGCTGGCTCCTACCCTGGGGGTCTTTAAGAGGAGGCTAGATGTCTACCTGGCT
>NW_017728929.1:8821854-8838164 GCF_001723895.1 Crocodylus porosus | reverse complement strand
CAGTGCTCTTTCCTGCCATGGCAGGGGGTCGGACTAGATGATCTGCTCAGGTCCCTTCTGACCCTAGAAACTATGAAACTATGACTGCTTGTACTCTTTGCAGCAAACTGACAGGCAAGCAAGCCAGCAGGGGAAGATAACAGTGTTTATCACCCCATCAGGAAAACAATAGCCTCTTTACATTAGGTCAAACTCTTCTTAAACAGCTTAACAGTTGACCTGTTGATCAGCTCCAAAAAGCCCTAAGTGGTCACTGTTCTGTTTACCTGTCCCTGTGAAACTGGAGACACACACAGACACCTTTTGGCATTACCTAGCATACCACATGCCTAGGGTCCATGGGGCTGGGGTTTGTGCTGTGGGAGGAGGGAAGGGGGATTCCTACTTGAGCAACGAGCAGCCAGGCAGATCCTGCTGTGTCTGCAGTCTCTGCCAGAGCTCCAGCCAGGGAGCAGAGGGAAGGGGCCAGCTCTGCTGTGGAGCAGAGAGCCCCATCCAGCCCAAAAATCATGCTGGGATGCTGAGGGAGTCTGGTTTATCTTAAACCAGCAACAGGTCTGGGACAGACATTGCATAAACCTGTTTGAGCCAAATCAGTTAAATCTGATACTACATTCAGCCAGGTTTATCTCAAACCAGTTTCAGCCATTTTCAAACTGGTTTATATGCACTGAAAATCTATTCTGTTGCAGGTTTAAACCAGTTTCTGATCACTTAAACCAGTTTATGTATAATGTATGTCCCTAGCCCTAGAGTTTTGCATTTCCTTAAGTGGAAGGGAGGCACCTTTTACCCTTCTCCGTGGATAAGAATCTTTCTTAACACTTCTTCCTTTGAACCTCTACACAGACGGGCCTGAAACTCTGTCCATGGCATCATGTCAGCTGCTATGGGGGGAAAAGAGAAGAAAAGGACAGTAGTTGTTATCACAATTGTAGTTTCCATGGCATCAGGGTAAGCTAAATGATTACTATGGCATCTCACTACTAGATGGTGGGAAGCAGGTAATAGACTTTGCCTTGAGCAGACAACTCTACCCTGAGATAAGTTGTGGACACACAATATGTACACTAGCGTAATTTACCCTGGTGTATTTTTAATGCCTATTTTTCCTGAGGTCATTCAACACAGGGTTTGAATAAGTTATAGTACTACAAGGCTATAAGTTGTTTGTCAGCTCCTTTTTTTATACTAGTGTAAAGGGTGATTGCACCAGTGTAAATGTGCTATCTGTCTGGGCTCTAAGTTGTAATATACTATATAATAGGATTCCTTATGGAAGTGGTCTCTTCCATCTGTGGTTGGAAATTTTCCCAGCTGTGGTTTGGTAGGTTTCTGGGTCTCTGGGGCCAATGACTGGTTTGCTGGGTTGATGAGCTCCATGATTTCATGGTGACTCCTCCTGACATGCATTTTGGTCAGCATTTGTGGCTCAAGGCCAGAAAAATGAACTGTCTGGGTGGTGGAATCCTTTGCAACCATGCATTTCAGCTTCTTCAAAATGCTGCAGACAGCTGTCCGAGACATCTCACTAATGTTCTTCACTCTTCTTTAGCCCTTCTTTCCCTCAAGCACTTCTGACTTGGGCCCTGGTCATACCCTTCTTCTTCATTTGGTCAGAGAGCTGCTTGTGCTGCAACTGGAATTCATGTGGACTTGGACATGCTCCTCTGCCCAGAGGGCAGTGAAGTCCAGGACCTCAGCTTGGGACCCTGCTGAAGAACAAGGCACAGTTGGAGTATAACAGGTAGGTGAACTCTGCAGAAGCTGGAATTACACAGGGCAGCACCTGGTTGCATGCCAGTGAGGTGACCTCCAGTGTGCATGACCCCAGCGCTACAGGAAGAGCACATGCTTCTGTACAGAGGCAGCCTTGGTAGCAAGCAGAGCAGTGTGGGACATCAGTGGGACATCCTGGTTATTGTGTTGGGCTGCACCTCCACCCTGCTTTCCTGTGGGTAAATGCATCCTGCATCTCAGAAAGATGCTTCTAAACAGGGTTTAATAGGACATGTAAAAGCAGGGGATGACAACCTACAGCTCACTGAGCCACTGGATCTAGGCTTTGGTGGTGGCAGGCAGGGAGAAGTGTCCTAGAAACGAGCCAGGTCATTCCAGCCCACCATCACAAAAAGGTTGCCCACCGTGCATTAAAGTGACAGATACAGTCTAGTTGGTGGATGCAAATCCCTTTAATGTGAACAACTGCAGCAGGCCTCATATATGGACAGGCTCTTTATGTTTGTGTGCGCACATGTGTGCATGAGTCAATGGGGCCTATGCCTCAAGGTCATACAACCTAAACATGCCTCTGCATTCTGGCTCCTGTCTTACCTCAGGAACCTTTGGCTTCAGGTAAGCCAGTTTGCTGAATAGTGGTGCAATGCTGGCCCTCATGGATATAAGCTATAATCAACAAGGCCTTTTGCAGCTGGCTAACCTCAGTGGCCTGTGTCTTGACTGACTTTTACCTCGAAGGTTCTTGTGCTGTTTTTCAGTGGTTTTCTTTCCCTCTCCCTCTCTAGCACTGAACATCGTGTATACCACAGGATTGCAGCTTTTAATGTGGTCATATTTCTGTTTCTGCAAGGGACCATTATCAAGGTTAAGAAGTTACATTCATAGGGGTTGATTAGTTGTTTCAAATGCCTCACAGAGAACTTCAGCATCCTTGTATATTTAAAAATGAAAGCTGCAAAGCTGTTCTAAAAACTAGAGCACTGGTTTGAATGCTGAGACAAAACAGGGCAGTTTTTCTCCTCAATCATGGGTGCAAAGTCAATGTCTCTAAGATCTTGAGAGAGGAAGTTTTGGAAAATGAGGTGTGTTTGTTACTTAATTCACATGGGGAAGAATAAACATTTAAATACAGCCACAGGTTTAGCGGGGAACGTGGAGGACTGGCTGGACAATACAGAATAGAACTCTAGGGACTGATTCTGTGTAGTTAGTAGGGACCAGATCCTATCTACCTCTTAGATGCCTAAGTGTGATCCTATTCCATGCTGCTTGAGTTCTTGAGGAAACTTCATTGTATCTACTTTTGTAACATGTCCCAAGCAGTGAGGAGGATCCACCCACCTTTTATATTAACCATCTTTCAGGAACTGGAGCAAGATGGAATAGGATCATACTTAGGTGCCTACCAGCTGCAATAGGTTTTATCCTAGGAGTCTTTTTATTGACTTTATTGGGCTTTGGTACCTGTATTTTGGCACAGAAGTCCTGTGAATGTCACCCATGCAAAATGTTAAGGCGTGTCCTATTTATGTAGCGAAAACCCATTAATATCCTATTTAAATTATCAGCATAAGACTTCAGTGAGATGCTGACCTTGTGTGAATTTCAGCCTCAGTCAATATGATGATACTGTATATCTCATATGCTGTCCTCTCTGCACTGAAAGACATTAGGACTGCCTTTTAGCTATGTGTTGAGATAGTCTATTCATATCAGCCTTTTGAAAGACAATACAGAGGTTCATACAGGACAGATGATTCCTAAGTACTCTTGGAAAGTGTTGTAAGTACATGTGCTCCTTGTGAGTTACTGCCAAGCTCTTTATTTAACACTGGCTATGATTGCATATAATTGGGAATGGGGCTGTGCAACCTCAGGAACAAAGTAAACACTGACCCTGATACAGCTACTCTGTTTAAGTGCATAGCCCCAGAACTGAGGGTGCAGCCAGAAGTGCAGCTCCCAGCTGTAACTCAGAAAGTGTTCTGCAACATTACCCCAAACCAAACAGAAGTTCACCCTTGGTTCTGGGGGGGAGGGGAATCTAGCTGTGGGCTGGGAACCTGCAGCCAGGTTCCCATAGCAATGGCCACAGCTTTCTCCGTTTTCAGGATGGAGGGGGAAGGCAGTGGAGGAAGCTCATTCTTGGGGCTCCTGAGCCAGTGCTGAAGGGTGGGGTGGGTGAATTGGAGCCTCCCCAACTCTGGGGGGGGGGCTTCAGTACACCTGCTGCACCCTCTGGCAGGGGGCTGAAAAACCCCAGATTGAACTCCTTCTGCTCCCTTTCCCCCCTCCCATTCTGAAAACAGCAACAGGCTGGAAGCTTGCAGGCGCACATTACAGAAGATGCTGATTTGAAATGTCTCCATCTGATACCTCATTCAGTGAAGGGTCATATTTTCACCAGATCAACCATTTTTTAAGTTGTTTGCAGTTATACACTTGTGTTTGGTCATAGCTATAGATTGTTTTCTGTGGCCAGATTGGATGAAAAATTGTCACTTCTGTCTGCACCCTGAAAAAAGGCTATGTCCTCATTTAGAGCATGTACTTACCCAGTCTCAGTGCAAAAATGCTTCTGGTCAGCTACAAGCAACAGCCTGCTCTGAACCTTTTACACTTCATTAAGGGTCCTTACCTGGTTTCTCAGAGCATTATGTCTCTAATAGCAGCCTGAAAACTGCCTCTTCAGGCCTGCTTTCAAAATCTTGAAATTGACAACCTCTAGTCAGTTTCCCAACTTATGCAGTTAAAAGTGCAATTAGATAAGGAGACAGTGCGGCTGAAAAATGTGACCCGTTTTAGAGATTTGTGCACTTAATGGATATGCAGAAAACTGTTGTTTGTTACCATGTGAGCAATGAGTGTAACAAATGGGCCCAGGTTTGTATTGTGCAGTTCAGCAAATTATGTACTTCTCTGTTATGCACCTAAATAGAAAACACTGTACGTTGTTAGCACAGGCAGATGTGTCACTCAGTTGTTAATGGAAAAGATGGCTATCTTAAAGTGACAAATACTAGAAAGTCAAACTCAGCAAAGCTGCAAGGCTTGAAAATCCTTTCTCTGCACTACAAACAAATGATTTCTGACAGAGGCCCTATTAAATATGATACTATTAACATCAAAGGTGTTACTGAATATAACATATTTTACAATGTTGATTTGACTGTGTTGAAAGAAACCACTTCTAACAGAACTTGTATATGCTGGTGCTGGCAGGAGCTCCAGTTTCATTTCCTTTCTTTGTTGTTATTTTCTGAAGGGTGCAGCTAATAGGTGAAGAGCAAGGCAAACACAAAGCTCAATACTAGGAAAGATCTGGATTTTAGAATTTCTGTTGCATTCTTGTGGAAGTGTTGGAGGGACACCTGGACTTGGTAGCATGGTTTGACACTAATAAAAAGGAGTAAATGGTTTGGCACATTCATTCTTTGTGACCAGGTAATGGGGCACTAGGTATCTACAAGTGCTGTGTTGCAGAATCAGGCAATCGATCAGACCAGAATGCATTGATTGTTGATGTTTTTTTTAACCCTCACAGACTGCAACAGAGAAGGGTTGTAAATTTCTTTTTGCTTCTCTGGTTTGTTAGTCATGAGAACATGCTACAGGGCTCCCTGTACGTGCAGGAAGTCCCACCTCCTATCCCTTATCTTAAATAATAAAATACTGCCCTCTGGAGTCTAAGACTGTGGAAATCGAGCTAGTGATTTTAAAATGTAGATGCTGTGCATCATCGTATTGATTTGTGTAAGCTGTTTCTAAAACTCAGCAATGATGGGGATTTCTCAGCCTCCCTGAGTGGCCTGTGCCAGTGCTGAACTATCCTTATAGTTAGAAAGCTTTTTAAAATCATCATCATCTTTGCTGCAAATTAAACTTACTTATTTAGTCCTACCCCTAAGTGGCCACCAGAAACAATTGATCTCTGTCTTCTTTCTAACAGTCTTTTGCATATTTGAGGACTGTTCCCTTGTTCCCTGTCCATCCTTTCATTTCTAGATTAAGCCAACCCAGTTTTCTTGTAGATTCTGCTTTCCAAGCCCCTTATTCCCCCTTGCATTTCTCCTTTTTATCTCCATCTTCCCTAAAGTGGTATGTCTAAAACTGGACACAATCCCTCAGTTAAGGCCTCATCAATGACAAGTAGAGCAGAATAATTACCTTGCTTGTTTTATATGCGATATGCTGGATAAGACATCCCAGAATAGTTGTTTTTTTGCAACATCATGACACTGTTGATCCAGATTTAGTTTGTGGTCACATATAACCCCTGATTCTTACTGTTGGGTAACCACTTGTCTCCACCAGGTACTTGTGCATTTGATATCTCCTTCCTTTAGGCAGAGCTTTGCCTTTGTCTCCACTGAATGTCACATTGTGGTTTTCAGAACACTTGTCCAATTTCTCACAGTCATCTAGAATTCTGATCCTGTCCTCAAAAGTGCTTGCAAGCCCTCTGAACTCAGAGCCTTCTTCCAGGTTTATAAACATGCTCTCTGTTTCACCGTCTAAAGTTGTTATTGAGAGTATTGGACCCAGGACTCAACTGATTTTGACTGCAGTTCTGCACTCTACTTCTGGTGATTTAATCTATACTGGGGTGTCAAACATATGCCCTGCATGCCGGCTGCAGTCTGAAGAGCAGGGGCAGTCAAAGTGGAAACCAGCCACAGATTCATGGGCAAGGGCTGCTGGGAAATGGAGTCTGGCTGCTGGCTGGATCTGCCATTTTGTCCACCCCTGCTGTAGAGTCATGTCATCTGGCACTCAGGGTTCCTGGAGGGCCTGGGAGTTTAGAGGTGACAGGGCTGGGGTCTGCCACTGAAGTCTGAGGGTCTGAAGTCCTACTGGGGGTGCTTTTTAGGGCTGTATTAACCCCAGTGGCTTCCCACCACTGCTCACTCTACCAGTGGAAGTGGGTCCAGATTTGGCCTGTGAGGAGCATGTGGTCTGGATCTGGCTGGAGTTGGGGAGAGAGGGGGCAAAAGTTTGACACCCAAGCTAGACTATATATGTCTCTAATCTGCCTCTGAGAATGATGTGTGCACCTGTAATCAGAACCCTTCCTGAGGTCAAGATGTATCCCATCTACTGCTTCTCCCTTATCTACCAGTCTAATTAGCATGTCACAGAAAGGAATTTTGTTGAGATAACACAATCTGTTCTTGACAAAAGCCTGTTGGCTGCTTCTTATCCACTTCATATTCTCTAGGTGCTGAGAAATTGATTGTTTAATGATTTGTTTCAGTATATTTCTAGGTACTGAATCCAAGTAGACTGATATATAAATGCCCCGGGTCCTCCATTTTTCCTCCTTAAACATAAGTGCATTTGCCCTGTTCCAGTCCTCTGGGACTGCCTGTGTCCTCTATGAGTTCTCAAAGATAATCACTAATTGTTCAGAGCGTACAGTTTGACTAGTTCTTTAAGTACTCTTTAGGTACTGCTTGACTTTAATACATCTCATTTATCTAAATATCCTTTAATTGATCTTTTGGGCTGTGGCCTGTGTTTCCATTTTTTTGTTTAAATTAATTGTGATAATTATCTGGTTACAATTAACCTATTTGTGCAAAGCCTTAAGCAAAAAGGCATTGAGTACCTCAGCTTTCTTTGCAGCACCTGTCATTTGCTCTCCTTCTCCACTAAGTAATGGATCAGTACTTTGCCTCCATTGTTCTTCTAGTGTATTTATAGCACCTTCTCTTCTTGCATTCTAGGCTCCTTGCCAATTGAAACTCCTTAGCCTTTCTGGTTCTATCCCTATATGCTCAAGCTATTCCATCATGCAGAACCTTAGACATGAGTCTTTAGTTTTGTCTGAATCCTTATTGATGTTCAGGTCATTGAAGAATTCCTAATGCAGCCAGAACGGTCTCCCTTGCTCCCTTGTTTTCCCCAGGATAATTCATGGTTGCATCTTTCATATTGTCTCATTGAGTGACCACCAAGGCACTTTGCCTACTAATTTCCTGCATGTGTTGAATTCAGCTTATTTATCATAGTATCATAGTATTGTAGTACTTAGGGTCAGAAGGGACCTAAACAGATCATCAGGGCCAACCCCCTGCCCCAGGGAGGGACAGGTGCCAGGGTCATATCATTCCAGCAGAATGTCTGTCCAGCCTCCTCTTGAAGACTCCCAAGGTAGGGGAGAGCACCATCTCCCTTGGGAGCCCATTCCAGAGCCTGGCAGCCTTAACTGTAAAGTAATGTCTCCCGATGTCCAGCCTGAACCTTCTCTCTAACAATTTGTGGCTGTTATTCCTAGTAACCTCCGGTGGTGCCCAGGGGAACAGAGCCTCCCCCCAGTTCCTGCTGGTTCCCTCTGGTGAGTTTGTAAACGGCCACCAGATCCCCTCTCAGCCTTCTCTTGTGGAGGCTGAATAGGTTCAGGCCCTTCAGCCTCTCTTCATAGGGCCTGCCCTGCTGTCCCCTTGACCATGCAAGTGGCCTTCCTCTGGATCCTCACATCCCTCTTGAAGTGCAGCGCCCACAACTGGATGCAGTACTCCAACTGGGGTCTGACCAATGCTGCATGGAGGGGAACAATCACCTCCCTGGACCTGCTCGTGATGCATCTGTAAATGCACGGCAAGGTGCGGTTAGCTTTACTGGCCACTTCCTTGCATTGGCGGCTCATGTCCATCCTGGAGTCAACAATGACTCCAAGATCCCTTTCTGCCATGCTGGCAAGAAGGGTGTTCCCCAGCCTATAGGCATGTTGCTGGTTCCTTCTCCCTAGATGCAGCACCTTGCACTTGTCTGTGTTGAAGTCCATCCTATTCTTTCCGCCCACCTCTGTAAACTACCTAGATCTAGCTGGATGCTGTCCTTCCCCTCCAGCGTGCCCACCTCGCCCCACAACTTAGTCTCATCAGTGAATTTGGACAGCGTGCTTTCCACACCCACATCCAGATCACTGATAAAGATGTTGAACAGTGCAGGCCCCAGGACAGAGCCCTGGGGGACTCCACTGCCCACATCCCTCCAGGTCAAAAACGACCCATTCACCACCACCCTCTGGGTGTAACCATGCAGCCAATTTGCCGCCCATCTGACTGTGTAGGCATCAATGCCACAGTCCCCAAGTTTTTTTAAGAGAATGTGGTGGTAAACATCCACCCCAACATCCTTGTCCAGGGACTTTGTGACCTGATCATAAAAAGAAACTAGGTTAGTCAGGCAGGACCTGCCTTCAATGAACCCATGTTGGTTGCCGCTGAGCATTACCTCCCCTGCTGGGCCCTTGCAGATGTGCTCCTTGATAATTTTCTCAAAGGTCTTCCCAAGGACTGAGGTAAGACTGACTGGCCTATAATTACCGGGGGTCCTCATTTCTTCCCTTCTTGTAAATGGGGACCACATTGGCCCTTTTCCAGTCCTCTGGTACCTGGCCAGTGCCCCATGAGGGCTCATAGAGCTGTGCCAAGAGTCCCACTATGACCACCGCGAATTCCTTCAGTGCCCTCAGGTGAAGAGCATCTGGACCTACTGATTTAAACATGTCCAGCCCCTCCAAAAGTTCCCTAACTAGGTCGTCCCTGTTCCTAGGCATGGCGGTGCCTCCCCTGGGTCCACAATTCTAGTGTGGGAGATGTCCCGGTCCCTGTTCAGGAATATGGAGGCAAAGGATTCATTAAAGAGGTCAGCTTTTTTGTATGAAATGCAAAACCCCACTGTCTTTATTTTGCTGCTCTCACACCTTCCTTTCCTGAGAACTATGCACTCTGTTGCTTCTGTTGTTTCACCCAAACTACCTTCCACATTTCGATTTCCAGAAAGTGAACTGGGATGTGTTTATTATTGTTGTCACTTTCAGTTTGGCCTGTTGCTTACTGCAGGGCTGTCTGGCTGTTAGGTTGCAAAAGAGTTAATGTGTGGCCCCTGAGGGTGCCCACCCAGCCACCCCTTCTCCCATTGCTTAGGCTGCAGCACCAGGCGATGCTTCTCTGAGCTCCTGCTCCCTCCTCCAGGTTCCACTTCCTCCCTGTGCCCTCCCAGTCTGGCATACTACAGTTCGACGAGCCAGGAGTGCTTGCATGGTGCCATGTAGCAGGGAACCTTACAGACTGGGTGAGACTGCGGCGCCCATGCATGCAGTGCAGGGGTGAGAAAAACCCATGTGGCATGCAACCCAGGAGACCAATGGCTTGCCTTGGTGCAGCCCCCAGCTACTTAGAAACTGTTACCTAGTGGCCAATCAGTACTACAGAGTACCTTTACTGAGGAGTGTAATTCAGGGCAAATTACTCTATAATATAATAAATGTCTTCTCTATCTGCGCCCCTTGAGGGAATTAATAATGGAGAGACTTGTGACTGCAAGCTCTGGTGTCTGATCTCCATCTTGCAGGTAGAAGAGTGCATTGATGGTGGGTGATCTAATCCGTGTCTAACCTGACTAATGGAAAATGGGGGATGAACCCTATGCAAAGATACATGCTGGTGCTGGTCCTCAAGCCAAAGATCTTAGCCAATTCTCTCTCACATCAATAAATATAATCAGAAAGTTATGCTGCTTTTAAAAATGTATTTTTAAGCAAGTTGCAGCTTAGACAACAAGTCTTTCCAGATGTTGAGTGCACTTTTGTTCTCTCAGGAAAACAGTAGAATCAAATCAACCTCCAGAGACCCCTGACTCTGCCCCAGATTTGAAGCAGGAGAAACAAGACTCACTTTGAATCACAGACTCTTAGAAAAACAGAGCTGGAAAGGGCCTCTGAGGTGATTTAGTCCAACCCTGTGCCCAAAGCAGGATTGCCCCTGTCTAAATCATCCCAGCCAAGTGTTTGCTAACTTGCCTTTAAAGCTTACAATGATAGAGACTTTGTAATCTCTCTAGGTACTCTGGTCCCGTGCTTAACCAGCCTCAAGAGTCGGAAAGTTCTTCCTAATACTGACACTAAATTTCCCTTGTTGTAATTTAAGATTTCTCATCCTGTACCTTGTACAAAGAATAGCTGATTGCTGTCTCTTTATATCAACCCTTTTTTGGATTTCAGAACTGTTATCAAATCCCCCTTTAGTCCTCTCTTTCCTGGACTAAGAAATCCTAGTTCTCCCAACCTTTCCTTGCAAGTCATGTTTTCTAGACCTCTGGCAACCTTTGTTGCTCTCCTCATGACTCTTCCCAATTTGTCCACATTTTTCTTGAAGTGCAGTGCCCCAAACTGGATGTAGTACTGTACTCCAGGAGAGACCTCACCAATGTTGAACACAGTGGAAGAATTGCTTCCCGTGACTTGTGTACAAACTTCTGTTAATATGTTCCAAAATGCTATTGTCTTTTTTTTTTTTGCAACAGTAGCACACTGTAGACTCACATTAAGCTTGTGGTCCGCTATACCCTCCAAGTCCTTTTTCTGTAGCGTTGTAGTCAATCATTCATTTCCTAATTCATATTTATGCATTTGATTGGTCCATTCTAAGTGGAGCACTTTGCACTGGTCATTACTGAATTTTATCTGATTTATTTCAGACTACTTCTCAAATATATTAAGACTCCAAGATGAACATGAGCCGCCAATGCCAGACCACAGCCAGCAAGGCCAGCCATACCTTGTCATGCATCCAAAGGTGCATCTCAAGCCAGTCCAGCCCAGAGAGGTGATACTCCCCCTCTATGAGACTTTGGTCAGGCTGCAGTTGGAGTACTGCGTCCAGTACTGGGTGCTGCACTTCAAAAGGGATGTGGCCAGCCTGGAGACAGTTAAGAGGAGGGCCACCCATTTGGTGAGAGAGTAGCAGGACAGGCCCTATGAGGAGAGACTGAGGGACCTGAACCTGTTCAGCCTTGGCAAGAGGAGGCTGAGGGGGAACCTGGTGGATGCCTACAAACTCATCGGGGGAGATCAACAGTAAATAGGTAGAGCCCTTTTCTCCCCAGCACCACCTGGGGTGATGAGGAACAATGGTAATAAGCTGATGGAGAACAGGTTTAGGTTAGAGATCAGAAGGCAATATCTGACAGTTTGGGAGGCCAAAATCTGGAACCAGCTTCCCAGGGAAGTGGTCCTCACGCCTACCTTGGGCAAATTCAAGAGGAGGTTGGATGATCACCTGTCTGGGGTCTTGTGAATCCAGCATTCATTCCTGCCTGTGGCAGGGGGTCAGGCTAGATGATCTGTTCAGGTCCCTCTTGACACTAGCTACTATGAAACTATGAATATAAAAACACCATTAATATAAACTGCAGTAAGCCAATTTCTTGATATTCCAGAAGGACTTTCATCCAACCCTACTAATTTAAAAACATCCAACTTGTCTAAATAGTCTCTAACCTGCTCTTTCCCTACTTCACGCTGATTTTCTCCTCCCCTATCCTTGTAGCTAAGTTGTCCCTGTTATTGGATAGTTATTTTTTTTGTGAAGACTGAAAAAAAAAATTAAACATTTCAGCCCTTTCTTCATCATCCATTATTATATTCCCTTGCCCATTCAGAAGGGGCCTAGGTTTTCCTTGGTTGTCCTCTTGCTTCTAGCATACTGACAGAATGCTTTCTTCTTGCCTTTTAAACTCCTTGCTAGTAGTATCTCAATGTGTGCCTTACCTTTCCTGATTTTTCTGTCCTCAAATTTTTGCCATAGTCTTGCGCTCATCCTTATTAACCTGACCAAGTTTTCACTTTCTGTGAGATTCCTTTTTAAGTTTCAGATCATTGACAAATTCACTAGATAAGCCAAGCTGGTCTCTTTCTGAGATCCCTATCCCTTGCATCCAGATATTTGGTTCTTGTGCTCTTAATATTGTCTTTTTAAAGTGCAAGGAGCTCTATTGGACTTGATTTCCCCTTAGTCCTACCTTCCATGGGACCTTTACCATCAATTCCCTGAGTTTACTGAAGTCTGCTTTGCTGAAGTCCAGTTTCTGCCGCTCACCTTCCTTCCTTTCCTTGGGATAATGAACTTCTCTTCTTTTAGTGAAGACTATGGAGCCAGGTCTTTGTGTACAGGCCAGTGATCTAATATTGGGCTAGACAAATATAGTAATCAAAGTAAGGGGTTCATTAGGTTGTACAAAAACCTCCATCTTGGCCTACAGCTCTTCAGACATTCCAGTCTTGGTTCTCACACAAATGAATGCTGGTTGCGTCAACCTTCAACAAAGTTGTTCATGCCCCATTTCCCTCACCCATATCCCATTCTCCAATATAGTCTGACCTACATTTCAGTCTGGATCTGGCGTTCTCCTGCATCTGGGACATTTAATGTTTAACAGAAACATTTACCTATACCAATTTCTGTAGTTAAAGTCAAAGTAGCAGCCAAGCCTAATGACCCACTGGGGTAGTATGGGTTAAGAAACACCAGTTTCTGTGGTCAGTGGGAGACAAGCCACTTGGCTGCCTGTTACTCCCCACCCTAAATAACCCAGTAGCCATATATATCTGGGTCAACTGGGACTTCAGCATAGACCTTCATTAATTATTGAAGTTAGGCCTCTGAAGCTGTTATGACAGCCCTTAGTCACTCTGCTACCACACATCAGCAACTTCTCCCTGCCTGACTGACATGAACCAATTCTTGCTTCATGGATTGATGGAGAACTCTTCAAGCCATCTTCATAGTTAGTGCTGACCTCTGCCAGAATAGGCCCAAAGAAAGGAAAATGGAGCTGGATCTTCTCTAGAAGCCTAATCTCATGATGTTTCCCCTCACAGATCATAGAATCACAGAGAATTAGGGCTGAAAGAGATCTCCAGAGGTCATCTAGTTCAACCCCCTGCCTCAGGTAGGATCATCCCCACCCAAACAGGCCTTATGAAGACAGGCTGCGAGCTATGGGACTCTTCAGCCTGGAGAAGCACAGGCTCAGGGGGGACTTGGTGACAGCCTATAAGAACATAAGAGTTGTGCATCAGGATCTGAGGAAATACCTGTTCACCAGAGCGCCCCAAGGGATGACAAGGTCCAAACATCATAAACTCCTGCAAGATCATTTTAGGCTGGACATATGGAAAAACTTCTTTACTGTCCAAGACCCCAAGGCCTGGAATAGACTCCCTCCAGAGTTGGTGCAAGTACATACTCTGGACACTTTTAAGAAACATTTGGATGCTTATCTTGCTGGGATCCTTTGACCATAGCTGACTTCCTGCCCTTTGCATGGTTGGCTGGACCTGATGATCTTATGAGATCCCTTCCAGACCTAACATCTATGAATCAAACCATCCTATAAAAATCCATAATCTAACCTCTTAGTAAAACTACCATGAACCCTGACACAAGACATAACACCCTAACTTGCCACAGGTAAAGCATAGGAAACAAGGCTTCTGTAAAAGGTTGTTAATATGTGATCAAGTGATCCCAGATAGAAGGACATGCCCCCTGCTACAGAGGAAGACAAAAGACCCCACAGTCCATACCAACCTGACCACGAGGTAAAAGTCCTTCCTACCCTCTTTGAAATCCCAGTTTTTAACTATTATATTAATTCTACCATACCAAAGAGTTACTGCACATATTACTAACACTGGGCTTAATTTTTTTTTTAACTATAACTTAGGCAACATAGAATCATACAAAATTAGGGTTGAAAGGGACCTCAGGAGGTCATCTAGCCCAACCTCCTGCTTAAAGCAGGACCACCCCCAATTTGATCATCCCAGCCAAGACTTTGTGTACCCAGGTCTTAACCTGTAATGATATAAATTCCACCTGGATAGTTTGTTCCAGTGCTTTACTATCCTCCTTGTGCAAAGGTTTTTCCTAATATCTAACCTAAACTACCCTTGCTGCAACTTGAGACAGTTGCTCCTTGTTCTGTCATCTGCCACCACTGGGAACAGTCCAGCTCCATCCTCTTTGGAATTACTCTTCATGGAGTTAAATGATGCTAATAAATCCCCCATCAGTCTTCTGCAGACTAAATGAGATCAGTTCCCTCAGCCTCTCCTCATAAATTATGTGCCCTAGCCCCCTAACCATTTCTGTTGCCCTCTACTGGACCTGTCTAATTTGTCCATATCCTTTCTGTACTGAGGGACCCAAAACTGGACACAGTACTCCAGATGTGGCCTCACCAGTGCCGAATAGAGGGGAATAGCCACTTCCCAAATGCATCTGAAAACAAGAGCAGGCAACATTCTGCATCTGCAGTAATTTGCAATAAGCACACAGGTTTACAAGAAAAAAATGATCTCCTCTTTCCATGTTGCACAGTTACTTCTATCTTGAAAATGACTTTGTTAAAATGTCAGTTGGGTTGGGGTGGGGATCTGGAGGGAGGTCCTGTATTTCCTGCTTTTGAGTGATTTCCAGATCTAATCTTCTCTGTTTACAAGTGAAACATGGATTTTTAATGGCCAGGCATCCAAGTTCAGTCTGGGCTTCCAGACAAAAGCTGGACTTATCCTCCACTTGCATCTTAACCATTAGTAAAGGTTCTGTGGGCCAAATGAATTTATCACTGCCTGGAATTGTCTTCAGCGGGTTTGCACATATGTGACTGATTTGAACTTTGCAGGCTAATTCTGTTGATGCACATGAAAGGACAGACTCCAGTTACTCCTCCTCAGTTGCCTTGGCCTTGTAGTGCTAACAGGAAGTGTATTAAATAATAACTTCTAGCTTTATTATTGATGTCCAAGTGATGGCTCAGTACAGTGTAACAAGGGCTCCTAGCTGAGATGTGTGAGACCCAATAGGGCTAGAGGCCTGGGGAAGCTAAGGCAGGGCCTGGGGTCCAGTAAACTTGAGGCAGAGCTAACAGAGGCTTGATGTATCATGCAGAGGCTAGTTCCTGAGAAACTGTGCTGGGGGGCAAAGAAGCCCAGAGGACTGGTTAAGAGGGAGAACACCTATAGGGGCTATTTTGGCTTCTAAAGGCAGCTTCCTGGATTCATCATAACATGCAATATTGCGAGTGTGGCAGGTGGGAATCAGGAAGTACGACAGAGGCCAGAGAGCACAGCAGGTGGACCTGACTGCCAGGGTCATTGACTTCAGGTTTGGAGCCCTGAGCTTGCCACAATAGGAAAAGGATCTGTCAGAAAGGGGCCGTTTATTTATTTATTTCCAGAGTCTTGCCACATTCAGGATTTCAGAATATCCCATACCATGGCCCGAGTTAGCCTGTATGTGGAGGGATCCTGCAGAAGTTCACACCCATTGTCCTGCTTGAAGTCCCTGAAAAGTCAGCCAGATAAAATGTGCTAACAATTTTCCCTCCTGCTCCCCATGTTGCTGTGTCTGTATGTTAATTGCAGCTCATTTAACTCACTTCCTGTTCATTCCAGGGAAAAGCTTGTCTGGTTGTGTGCACTCCCTGCTGGAGAAGAGGCAGCAATGCAGCTTCCAAGGGAGAGATGTACATGAAGGGTTGTGACACTCCTGTTCTGATCCAAATTAAAACCCGGGACAGCTGGAGCTGCCTCATATGCAACATCTGTTTCAACCTGAATCTTGAGTGCTACCTGAGACAGGGGATTTCATAGACATTAGGGCTGGAAGGGACCTCGGGAGATCATCGATCAAAGGGCAGGAAGTCAGCTGGGGTCATAGGATCCCAGCAAGATAAGCATCCAATTTACTCTTGAAGGTGTTCAATGTAGGCGCTTG
>NW_017728929.1:8810939-8821754 GCF_001723895.1 Crocodylus porosus | reverse complement strand
CAGCGCGGAGTAATCCTCCTTGGAGGTGAATCCCGTCCTCCATCCTTTGTAGGCTTTCCTTTTTAGCCACAGTAGGTCCGCTAGGTCTCTGGGAGAAAGATGTGCAGTCTCCTGGAGAAGGAGAGGGAGATGGGAGATCCGACTATGGGTAAAAACAAACCACCAGATGGGGAATGACAATTAGTGGATAGAGGTGAGGCTATTTGTGATCTTTTAATGGACCAACTGTATAGCTGGATGAGCTTTTGGGCCTCAAGAAGGGCACCTGATGCCCAAAAGCTCCCCAGCTATACAGTTGGGCCAATAAGATACCACAAAAAGGCCTTACTTCTAAAACATTTCCTGGACCATCACAGCTACAACAATGCTCCATCCCTGCTACAACAGGTAAGTGAAAGTGAGCAATGGTGAGATTTAAAAAGAACGAACTCTTCTCCTGTTTCCTACCATGGAACGCATGAACCAGTCCTCTCTTGGAGTCTTCCCATGTGAGCATGGTCCCATCTGCCCCCTTCCATAAATGGTATGGTCTCCCCAGTCTTGTATGGAGTTAGAGCTGCAATTGCTAGTTGGGAGAGCAGTGACTGTGAGCCCTGATTCTTCTTCTTTTCATGTCTCTACACCATATTTGACCACTTTGTTACACATGCTTGTGCTCATTTATTGCACTTTGCAAGATCTTTCACTGTACATGTGCCTTTGAGCAGCAGGCGTTGCAGTGGGTGTTGTGAACTCTGAGGCTCTGTGGCAGCTGCAGGTGGCTGAACCAATGGTATAGCCCCACTTCTTCATTAGTTTCTTGGAACATGTGACTCCAGTACGTAGGTGGTTCATCAGCCCCTGGTAGTAAGGACTCTGCTGCTGGAATGTACTTCTTTTTTTTCACTGTCAGGTATTTTCTTCAGTCTCTTGTTCCATGTGTGTAGTCATGTCTCCTTGGGTGTGGCATCAGGAGGCTGGGTGCTGGTGAGGAAACTCCTGTGTGACTTCAGATGTTTGTGTGCTGCAGGATGGTTGAGCAGTGGGTGTCTTGCATCTTTAGTCTGTCTTGATTGTTCTCTCCTGCTAGCCTTGATATCAAGCAACAACTCCTGTGGTTAAGGCCTTAAGTAAACCCATAAGGCAGTGGGACTGCTCACATACTTAAATGTTAAATACTTACTTAAAGACTTTGACTGAGGCCCAGGGCCAGCGTGGCCTGGCTGATTATAGATGAGCAGTGCTTAAGCTCTCTGGAAAGGTTACAGGAAACACTGATTCTGTTTCCCATGGAAAGTACAGAGAGTTCCTGTACAGATTCCCTGGTTCAGTGTTTTTCCCTGTGGTCTCTGTGCTTTTAAAACAGTTTGGACTGTTTTTCTCTCTCTCTCTACTGTCCTGGCAATGTCCCCTTCCTCACCATTGAAGTGGGCCTCCTCGCAGCAACCATTATGCATGCACATGTGGCCCAGTTTCTCTGCACCTCTTCTCTCACTGGGGTGCTTCTCTCTCCCTCCTCTCCTGGCCAAGGCATCTCCTGCTTGGCTTGTCTTAGTTTCAGCGCATTGCTTACTGTGAGATAGAAGCCTCTTTGCCCCCTGTGGAACACTGGAGGTTTCATCATCTCCTGCACTTTCCAGAGCTGGGATGTAGACAGTTTTAATACTGCTGGGGTACAGGCAGGATGTGCAGAGGCAGGTATGTGTTGGAAATCTTTACCTGGGAGCACAGTAGTTCACAGGGTCCATGTATGATGCCAGTCTGTGACAGTGCCCGGTGCACTGTGGCTGCACAAGTCCTGTAGGCATTTCTGCTGTTACACCCTCTGGGTGTCAGCACCTGGCAATTCCAGGCATATACTCCCTATCACTGTCCTGGCTGAGCTGACCACACATAGCTCCTGTAACTCCCTCCTTCCAGCTACAAATCAACCTTCTCCTCCTGAGCAGGAGAGCTGCTGCCAGTTTGCCACTCTACCCTCTGCTGGCCCATCACTGATTTACAACCTAATCATGGTAGTCTCCTCTGAAAAGGAGGGGCCTCGAATCTATGGAAATCGACAGATCTGCCATCCTCAAATCCCTCCAGAGCCCTGCCTTGCCTGAGAGCCTCATCATCACAGACACTTATTCTTATAACCCTTCCTCAAGACTCGAAGTAAAACTTGAATTGTTGGGTTACTCCATCCCCCTCACGGAGTAGCCACATTTGCCAAGTGGGGTCTTCATCACGCCCCTAAAGATGCACCAGGTCTCAGGAACTAGGGTGGATGTCAGTGTTTCCTGCTGTGCAAGTAGTACTGTTCTTTACCAGTCCTTATGATAGTCCCTGACAACAGGCCAGCAGTTGCATGGCTGCAGCAAGGTTCTCTTTGCGCGACCTATAGTCATCTTACCTCCTTCATGATTTTAACTTTCCTTTTGTCTTGTTTCTGGGGTATTTGAGAAGCCAAAATGACCTAGAAAGTTCCTCTAAGAGTCCATTTGCAGACTTAAGGACCCCGCAAACCTCCTTCCTTTTTGCTGCAAGTGCTAGGTACACTTCTTTGCCCTGCCTTCTCTAACATAAATTTTCAGTGCAATGTTTATTAGAAATAGCCCATTATGCTTCTTACCCTGAGAGGGTGAACCACCCATTAGCTGCTTAATGAACTACTGAAAGCAGCTCTGTTCCTGTGGAGATGAGAGCAATACAAGACCTTGCACAGAATCAAGTAGCCAGTTGGGGGGTAGTATTAGGCTGTCTGTAGCAGCCCACAGCACTACCACGCACCAGGGGACTTCTCATCGGAGCACCCTTCCATAGGCTTTGCAACCATATAGGGGCTAGGGGACAGAATCTCTGCCTTGTAACACCCAGCACCAAGTTTCCCACCCATCACTTTGTTAATTCACTACCTGGAACTCTATTTTATAGAGCCTTGTTCAAAGTAATTTGTTTGCGTGTGACAAAGTTCAGTTTCAGTTTCCCAGTTCCATGCAGCACTGCGACAAATCTTCTGATAGGCAGCCTCTTTTTTCCCCTCAAATTCATTGCATTACACTTGGCTTTAATCTCAGATCTCTACTACACATTTTTCTTTGCTTTTTTTGATCTTCAAATACCTTGGGTGGCTGTGACTTCATTTGAGATGCCATTGAGAAGTTACATGCATTTTAATACACTCATTATTTGGTGAAAAGGATACAAGTGCCATATAAAATGGTATTAAGTTGGTGTTCTGTTTTTGTGTAAGGCAAGATGTCACACACTGAAAGGGGAAATTCTGCCTAGCCCATGGAATATACTGTGGGAACTTCTATAACAATCATTCTTTGCAATGGGATGTTCTCATCTCCATGGCAACTGAGGATAGGTCAAATCTTTGGTCTAAGCCTGGCCTTTAGATAATTTTTTTTGTCTAAGCAGTGCCAATCCTTTTCTGCCTTCCTATCACTTAAATACACACCTTATTTCAGAAAATTAATTAGCTGAAAATGGAGAAGTGAATTTAATGGTTCATTGCATGGAACAGTTTATATTCCTTGGGCCACATATTATTTCTCATTAAGACTCTCACAAGTCCAGCTATATTCTTCTGCGTGGGATATGGTATCTACACTAATCACAGGTTATTTGGACCTGAGAACAGATAGCTTATACAGAATATAAAGAATGAATTCACCAAAGTTGTTTGTATTGAATCTGGACAAATATCTTTATACACTGATTTGCTGTGTTTTTCAGCTGGAGGCAGTATTAGATTTTTTAAAAAATTATATAATTTATAATACTATATATATTATATATTTATATGATCATAAATAGGTCTCTAGTTGGAACTAAAGATTGTATGGCATAGTAACTTAGATTACAGAGTTTTCTGGTGGCTCTAATCAGTCCTTCTACTTGTTTGCTCAAAGCCATATTTCCAAGGGGTTTTGGCAATCAGAGGTGATTGGACAAGTGTAAAAATATTATGTTTATCAGAAAGGAGGGATGACAGACAATTTGTGAACACCCATGTCAAACTCCCAAGTCCAAAATGGTAGTACTTTGAACTGAGATCTCTTCTTGTCATAGCAAAGGCTAATGTATGACACTAGCAAAGGCTAGGTGATTCTGCTCACTTCCATCTTTAGTAGATCTCCTGGAAGTTTATTTTTATCTTCCAGGGAAGAAAATGCTGCAATGATGGCTTTCTGGTACTTATGTCTCTAATACTGATATCCTTAGGACAAGTTGAGAAACCCAGAATCTAAAATAGGATGCAATCCATTATTTGTTTGGTTTTGTATTGCACAGAATCTTGTCTTCATCAAAATCTCTTGAATCAGCTTTCTTGCTTTGTATGTATGAGAGACTGCTGCACCCCTAAGCTGTTGCTGTATCGATCTTGTTAATAAACTGGCTGTGTTTTAATTCAGTTTGTTGCAAAAGAATAAATTTGTTCTTGAAACAATGAGTGAATCCTTTCCTGATCATCTCAGACATCCATTTTCTTGTTCACTCCTAGATGGGAGATACCCAAGCTTGGGGGAAATCCAGTACCAAGAAGACTTTGAAGTTGGATTATTTTCCAGGGAATTCCAGCATTGATCCTCCAAGTTCCCAAGAAAACACAGTAATTAGGATCAAGTAATACCAAGCAGTTTAGTGGTAGAAAGTGATGTAAATGAAAGCCTTGAGGCTGGATAAATACTAACCTAGGTGTATAAATTTCTCTGTAGCGACCAGACTGCTGTCTGGGAAGTTTCCAGCAGTGTGGTTGTACAGAACACCCCGCCCCAACCTCAAGGAGCTCCCCTCTAGCAGTACTTAAAAAGCTTTGAAATAACAATGAGCTAAGGACCTTAGAAACACTAGCATTTCCCCCACCCCCCTTCTCTTAAACAAAAAAAGAAAGCCTGGGAGAAACAATTTAAGACAGATTGCTGCAGAGCTAGCTGGTGATCATTTCTCTAGCATGCGTCACTGGGCAGGTGAGGGGAGCAAATCATTCTCTTTGTATGAACTCCTAAGCACCACATTTGCAACAGTACTTTCAAGATTAACATGCTTTTCAAATATTCTGTCTTGAATACAAAAATATACAGTAATACAAAACTGAGGTCATAGACTTAAATACAGCTCAGGAAATCTGGAAATAAGGTTTGCATGTCAATATTGATTTGTCCACAAAGCAGAGATTAAATTACATAAACACACCAGTAATAATAAATAGTGTATATGTGCAAAAGAAGCTGCTTGTTTCCTTATGAGCCAGATGTAAAGATTTACAACTTTAACATTATATTTTAAAGACAAAAGTGAAACTGAATATAAAAAAGTAAAACTGATCAGTCTAGTTTCCTTCCTAAAGTTGACTGAAATATGAACAAAAAATAAGAGATTTAAAATAATTTCACTTAATAGTTACAAATCCAAGGATTCTCTTTAGAAACATAAATAATTCATATCTTCTCAATGTCTCTTTCATCAAGCTTCACCTAAACACCATTTAACCAGTCTTAAGCACCAAACTGCTTAAACATCATTGGCATTGGTTTCGTAATTGTAAATAAGGTATACTGCTGATGTATTTTATAAATAGCTTTGCTGGTTGATACAATATTAGATAAAATAATTTGGCTCTTTTTCTGAACACAATGCCCATCTGAGCAGCCTTGTCCATTATCAGAACCCTTCATCTGACTCTGCGTCCCAGCCACAGGATTCCACCTGTTCATCCTGTGGGAACACAACCTCAATATTGTAGATGAAATCTGGGTCATCCTTCTTCTTCCTATTCTTTTCAAACAGCTCATCCATGATGCTTTTCCTTTTGGCCAGCTCCTTGTCATCCAGCTTGTTCATGTCCTCTTCTGGGTCAATGGCTTCTTCCCTCTGAACCTGTTCTAAACTCTGGGCCAAACTCTGTCCCTTCAAGTGTCCTTTCAGCAAACTGTATAATTTCTGCAGCTGCCGCAATGAGACACTTTCCAGGTAGGCCTTATGCCGAGGGTTATTCTTCAGCTGTTCTGCAGCTCTGCTGCAATCTGAAAAAAGATCCCAAAGGAGTCCTTGAGGTTGTACTACTTCAACACGTACTGTTTCTTCAAAGCTCTTTCTCTTGGGGGAATGAGGCTGCCCTCAGAGTGCCACTACTCCATTTGAGACATGGCCTTCCAGATCTCCCAAGGCTAGACAGCGCTAGGTATTCCATCTCCAAAAAGAAGTCTACAAACTCTCCTGCAATGCTGGTGAGAACCAGCCTATCGCTACTCAGTGAAGTACCATGTCAACAACCCATTCTACTCTTTGCTGTTTTGGGGAAGTGACCTGCAGCAAGGCTGTCCAACTTCTCAGTGGTGGTAGGGGGGCTGATGCTGTGTGGGTGCCCATGCTGTGGTGCACTGCACAGGTTTCCTGCTGCCCCCACCCTCCACACTGTACCATGCTGCACTGTGTGGGTCCTATCCCCTTGCTGCACCATGCTGTGCTGAGCAGACCTCTGCTAGACAGCAGGTGACCCCTGTCTGGCACCTCTGGGCTCCGCAGGGGGCTCTGGTTCCTCCTATCTCCCCCAACCATAGGCTTCTTCAGCCCTGGTGGGGTGTGCCACTTTGCCCAGCTTCCAGGGTGGGTGCAGGCAGGAGACTCTGGTAGCAACAACAGGAGAACAACAGAAGTGGTGCCTGGACTAGCAGTCTGTGTCCTTTGGGTATGGCCTGAGGGCTGCCAGTTGGACAGCCCTGACCTGTGGGATGCCCAGATTAAATGTACCACACCTGAAAACTTGGAGAAGTTTCGGATTGGCATGATGCGCTTGCGAGTTTTCTCCTGGTTCTGGTCTTCGTAGATGAGGATAATGGATGGGGGCTGAAAGTGGATGCCGCATTTCTTTGCTATGCAAGTCATCTCAGCCCTTGCTTCCAGCTGATCCAAGTAAAACCTTAGAGAGCTTTGCTAAGGTGGATGTTTCAGCATGCCCTGCAAAGAAGAAAGGAAAGCGTGAATGAAACTGGCTTGGCTGCAAAGAACGTAACAACAATGTGTGTAAGTATCATTGTCTTCAGAGGACTTAAAGGCTTAAGTGATTTTCTGAACTGGCCCTGGTGAGCAGAGATCCTGGTTTTCCCTAAAAAAACCCCAAAACCCCCCCAGTTTTCAGATTTAAAAAAAGTAACCCAAAATCCACATTTTTCCATGATTAAAATGAACACCATTTCATTTTAATCACAAAAATATGTGGATTTTAGGTTACTTTTTTAAATCTGAAAATTGGTGATTTTTTTATCAGAGAAAAACCATGATCTTTGCTGATGAGTATGACACCCCTACTGCTCATTTGCAGGTTTGTCACTACTCTACTTCTGAATCTGGACTGTTCAATTATCCTATGCGTACTACAGTGTTTGTGCTACAGGTGAAAGGAGGGTACTGGGCAATGAAATAATACCCCAAAGATAGTTTCTATTAAAAATACATGCAACAACAAACGAATGTAACAATATTGTAACAAATCCATGACCATTTGGATCAGTTAAAAAGTTTGGGGGATAAGTTTCAGCTCCTCCATTAGCGAAATCAGAAACCCTTGCTACTGCAGCTAACAGTAAATCTCTGTCTCCTGTTAGATGGGTTCTGTCATCTCTAAATCCAATTTATATAGAGAAATGTGTCAAAAGTAGTTTCAGGTACTGCTTATTACTAAGTCCTCCTGACAATTTTGGGATTTTACAAAAGCTCTTTTCAATTAACCCCCCCCACACCTTTTTTTCTTGCTTGTTGCCATATAAAGACCCACAATTAAAAAAGGTTTTGATCCCACAAATACTTGTGCATGTGTTCAGCTGTAAATGTATGACCAGTCCCAATTAAATCAATGGGGTGCATCCCAGGTTTCAGGTGAAGCAGATGGATAAAAGTTTGTAGGAATGGCATCTAGCTTTGTAGAGCTCTGACCCTATGATTAGCCTTGCCCAGAAACAAACTTCCTTTGCAAAATCAGGAACGAAGCAGGAACACAGAGAAACAACCTCAACATAAACAAACTGAAAAAGAGAATTAAGAGAAACCCCTTTAATCTTTCACTTGTCATATATACAAGCTGAGATACAGCTGCTGAATTTGAAGTATCCTTGTAATAGTTAAAATACAATATTACGGAAAAGATTTAAAATGTTTTTAAGTCAAGAGTGTCTTTTATATAGTGGCTGTCACTCTTTTTGAACTTGAGCCACCCCCATTGGACTTGACCCACCCCTTATAGGACTCGAAGCACCTCTCATGAGACTGGAAGTGCCCCCCTGTAACTCTTGTAAATTGAGGGGTGCCCATTTCAAAACTGAATCTATTATCCTGCCGTGCTGCTCTCCTTGCAGAGAACCTGGGCAGTGGGTGCTGGGGGACGGGCTGGGCAGGGACAAGCCCAAGTCTTTCTTTATCTGTGTAAGTATCTCCTCACACCTGGAAGCCCCCTTCAAAGCATCTCATGACCCACCAGAGTGCCAAGGTGTCTAGGTGAGAAACACTGCTCTAATATAGGTATATGCACATACATACATATATACACACACATACATATGTGTGCGTGCGCACGTGATACATACGTGATGAAGTCGCGCTGCTTGGCCCGCGGCCCCAAGCACCTTGCAGCCCGCAGGCGGCTCACACGCACCGTTTGAGGCCCGCCCCTTGGCCGGACCGGGGCGGCCCAGGACACAGATCCTGGCGCCGCCGCCAACCTCAGTTACCATGGCAGCCGCATCTGCAGGCCCCCTCGGGACTGCCTCGTGAGTTGCCTGACCGGTAATGAAGGACAGACGGCCAGTCTCCCCACCCTCGGACAGAGTCCGCTGGGGGTGGCCGGACCTCGGTGCGCTCCGCTGCGCGGGAAAGCGCTGGTTTAAAATCAGGCACTTACGGCGGGTTGCTATGGGGGCTTCCGCCTGAGGAGGCGGTGAGTGCGGTCGTGGGTTCGGGGAAGGAGTGGCGGGGGTGGGAGGCTCCTTACTGTCTGCGAGGCCGCCCCCGCTCAAAATGGTGCGGTCCGATCCTGGCGGGTGCGGGGTGCGGCGGGTGGTGGGGGCGCTCTGAGAGCTCGGCCGTCCCGCCGGCCTGCACCGGGCACAACGCGCCTCGGGGACCGCTCAGTAGCACACACGCACATGTGATGCATACATATATATTACCTATATACACATGGCAATCGGGGCTCGTAGTAGAGATGATATCTGAAAACGTCTTTGCAAAAATCTTGTTGGTCTTATAAGAAATATCATCTCTTCTCTGAGTCCTGATTGCCTTTTTCTCTAGAGCTACAACCTGGATACCTGATATATACACTTGTACACACATATATGTATATAATACACGTGTATATGTATATGCTTTTGTGTGTGTATATGTGTGTTTTTACGTGTGTGTGTGTGTTTGTGTATAGCACAAGCTTTTGTGACCCCAAGTTGACTTCATCAGATGCTGTGGAAGGCTCTGCAGGGAGCAGAGTACAGTATGAGACATTACAATAGAGAGGGCAAGGGAGAGGGGAGAGAAAGAAGGACTGGGGGGAGGGGGCAAGGCTGGGAGAGAAAAGCAAAGGAGCAGGAAACCCATAGGAACAAAGCGGGTGACAAAAGCTAATTCCAGTAATGAGGTAAGCCCTAGTCCCTGTTTAAACCAGGCTGAACACGCTCCAGTCTGTGGATGATTTCTCGTTCTGCAGTTTCTCATGCAAACTGCCTGTTTTCCCATAAAAAAATTGGCAGCCTGAGCACAGCAATCCTGAAGGTAGTGATGAAGCAGCCAGGGAGGTTGAAATGTTCTCCCACAGGCCTTTGTGTCTTTCTGCAACTGACGTCAGATCAGCGTTCATTCTTTCTTACAGGTAGAGATTGCCCTGCCTGCTCATTGTAGACAGCAGACAGGCATTGTAAGCAGCCAATGGTGCATGTGATATTAGTAGAGTTGCAGGTGAATGAGCCTTGGATGTTGCATGCCTTGTTATTAGGTCCAGTGATGATGTGGTCTGTACTGATGTGGGGATGCAACAGGCATTTGTGTCATTTACGTGCCCAAGTGCATGCAGGGGTGTGTGATCGTAGGCTGTGGCTGCTCTGTGACTGTTCTTTTGCTCAGCGTCTGTTTTGTTGCAGGTGGAGCTGGCAGATGTGATGCAGGGCCCTTGGAAATACAGCCTCCCAATCAGCATGAGCTGGCTGCTCTGCCTGGCAGGACATAGGTGTAAGCAAAGCAGCTCAAAACATCAATATGTTTATTTAGCAAATAGAGGAACAAACGGTTTGAATCAGGGGTTGGCAACCTATTACCCTTGGTCTGCATCTGGTTCATGGACGTGGGGTTTTGGTGGCAGGTGTTACTCCTGAGTCACTTCAAAGATAAGCATTGGTTGGGTCTTGGCATCTGTCCACTGGCCTATGACCTGGGGTGGGTCATTCTGGCCAAGAGCCAGGAAAGGTTGCCTATTCTTGATCTAAGTATCTGGTAGTTTGAACAGTTGGAATGTAATTTGTATGCCCAGAATGAGAGAGGCTCTGACATAATAGAAGTGGGAAAGGCTGTCTAGCTCTCTGCTTCAGACTGCCGCACTGTGTTGAAAGGAATATTGTGACCAATCAGTCTCTCCTGAAATAAAATACTTGAGCACACAAAGGGCCAAACCTGTTGGATTAAACTGGTGCTGCTGCTTGAAGTTAATGGAGCTAATTGTGTTTTCATCTGCAGTAAAATTCACCTATATTCTGTTAAGCCTTGTGCAACCACTCGTATGATCAGGGGACAACAGGGCAGGCCCTATGAGGACAGGCTGCGGGACCTGAACCTGTTCAGCCTCCAAAAGAGAAGGCTGAGGGG
>NW_017728929.1:8781363-8810695 GCF_001723895.1 Crocodylus porosus | reverse complement strand
GCTAGGGTCATTTGACCCCAGTATTCTTTCCTGCCATGGCAGGGGGTCAGACTAGATGATCTGCTCAGGTCCCTTCCGACCCTAGAAACTATGAAACCAGGGAGATGCTTCTGCTTCTTAGTTATATGTATAATGCTGCTTCTACATTGAGCTAAATTGGAAATAAAGGAACAGTTTCTATGGCTGCTATGGCCTCCAAAGATGCTGCTGTTATAGGAGGACTCTCAAAAAATTGTATTTGCTCTCTTCTATTTTATGTTGGAATAACTCAAGAATGCTAAAATCATGTGAAAAGGAAGTGTATAGTCCTGTAAATATTAATTTCTGATTCCTGGTGTTGTGACTGTTTCCCACAGATTTCACAGGAAAGATTTTGCACGGGTGTGTAGATGTTGTTGGAACAGCATCAGTTGGAATTAATCATTAGGGGTGTTTGAAATGTTCATATAATCAAAACCAGGGTATCATCTACATACATGTGGTTTCTTGCTGTATGTGTGTCCACATGAGCGTGCGCACACAGGCATGCTTACAAGAACGATCGCAGAAATCAAGGCTAGACTAGGATAAATCTGTTGGATTGCTTGAGGTTCAGAAGAGTTATACTTCATGGTGGACCATATGTTTTGAACAATTTAAAAACAAATTTAGTCTGATAATATGATATCAAGCATCAGTAGATGATTAGAATTAACTGGATTTATATACAAACAAGTACTGTAATTCCTAAGGGGCTTTTTCCTTTTCTTCAGCTGATTATTGTAGCGTGGTCAGCAGTTTTGACCACAGCTGTGTAGTTTAGGGTTGAACATCTGGAATCCTTCTTTACAGACATTAGGCAGCACAGGCTGTTGTTTAGTTAGACTATAATCCTGCAAGCACCTATACACATGCTTCATTTTAAGCACTTATTTGTTTGCATGTCTGAGGACTATGTCTGGAAGCTGGAGGACCAGAGGGAATTATAGGGCTCTGTCTGCTTGTCTAGTGACATAATAAAGAAACCCCTTTATAGTGAGTCCTATCACTTAATTTTATGAATGATTCAACAGCTACTTCCTTCAGATGGATAATAAGTTCAGAGTTATTGGAACCTTCTTAAAGAAGCCCTGGGGTTGTAGTTGTGAAAATGTAGGCAGTGCTGTAGGCACTGTAAATGTCTATTTTCTGTGTCCTAGATGTACTGGCCAGTTGTCCTGATGTCACTGTGACTCGAGAGGTTCTCAAAGATGGATTTCACAGGTGAGTTGACTGTAATCTGTTGCTCAGATAATGCATTGGTTTATTAGTGTGCCACTTTACAGACTTCCTCACTGTATGTTTCTGAGTGGTTCCATCTGATGCATGTACCACTGAACCCAGGCACTGCACTGAGATTACTCATGAGTAAAGTTAGCTGTGTGTATAATTTTTGGCAGGATCGGAGTGTAAATATTTCACAGACATTAATCAGTTACATTGGGGTAAGACCATGAGGCCAAAATGTAAAATGTATTTAATATCTTTTGAAACAGTTTATCGTGCATAAATGGGGAATTGAAAAATAAAGTAGTCATATTGATTGTCAGAGATGTGGAAATAGAATAAAGTATTGTTCCCTAAATGGAGAAGGGCAGGCTCTTTGTATAAAGAAATTACATTTTTGCTGTTCTTAGAACTTACTTTAAAAAAGCACATTTAATCTATGTGTGTTTTGAGGTGATCTATCTACAGTTTCATAGAGTTATCTGAAATTTGTGCATTCTTTTTTTACCTGCTTTTTTTTTTTAAAGAGACCTGCTAACAAAGGTAGAACTTGGAACAGTGGATGAAGACATAGGACATTGCAGCGTGGCGATTAAAGAACAGCTTCCAGCAGGACTCTATGTGGACCCCAATGAGCTAGCATCATTACAACAGCACAATCGAACTGAGGTAAAATATGTAAAGGCTCATGTTGTTTGGCAGTGGTTCATATGTGCAAAGCTGATTTCTGGATAAAGCAAAATGTCTGATTTAAAAAAAAAAAAAGAAATGTTTCATGATGTGAATCTTTGAGGGATATGGCAGTGACTGACTTAAAACATTAGAGTGAAGATAAAATTTCATCTGTCAGCAGACCCATTCCAGTGTGGCCTACATCTCCCAAAACATAACTCTGCTTTTTTGAATTAAGGCCACGGAAGAGCAAATATTATCCATTTTTTGCATATGAGCAATTATCTCAACTGCTTTTTAGTATGTGACTCTAGGCTGAATGATGTGTAATGATATCTATTCCCTGACAATCAGAGAAGCCTTTAGGCCACACAGATACCTTTTTGGCAGAAGAGGGGCTTCTTTTTCCCTAAATTCAAGATGAAAATTTTCCTAGTAAATTTTTCTGTCTCTGGAAAAGAGATACTCAGTGCTGTGGAATGGCTGTCATATTTGATCTTTTTCTTATCTTGTGTTGGGCAAAGATCTCTGTACTGTGATAGCATGTTTTCGTAGTTCAGCCTGCTCAGTGCCACTTGGGCAAATTGGTACTGGGCACTTAGATTGGAGCCATTATTTGGTGGATGGGTTTGCTTTGAACTTGACTATTTATATATTTGTACCCATTGGAAACATAATTAGGGGAGGGGATGGCAGCTTTATGGAAACTGGAAAAAATATATACAAACGAATAAAAGTACTGTATTTTTTAACCTATCTTCTTGGTGAACATCAACTGGCTTCCTTATATACCATGGAGAGTTTCTAGAAAAGAAGCCTTAGACTCTGAACTGTATGAGGATGTTATAGCTGCATGTGTTTTCCATGGCTGAGCAGCCTGGCAAATCCTGTCCAAGTTGAGAAGGGAGCAAGGGTAGTTGAGAAAGCATTGCAGTTTTGCTGAGTGTTCTGCCTTTACACTGTAGAAACATCAGCAAAGGCACCAAGGCAGCAAAGGATCAGCGTTGGTGAGGATGCGTGTGTCAAACAATAGATCTAAGCTACTTAGCTTTCATAGCTTTTATTTCATCACTGCTTTCTTTGCACCTCTCTGCTGTTTGCACTCTACTGAAGAAAGGCTGATTTAGTCTCTTCAGGGACTGATACAGCCTTGGTGTCAGGGCAGTCTCCTCCTTGGGCTAAATGGGACAATTACTCCTAGGGGTGCAGGGTCCTCTGGGAGTTCTGCCAGAATTGTCAGTCCTTGGGTGATTTCTAGAAGAAATGTAACTCCTTTCTAATTGGTTGGGCTCATATTGCATGTGGGAGGCCATCAGTTTCTGGGAAACTGCACCCCAAAGTTCTGAAAGCAAAACTCATGTCACAGGTGTGTTAGGCCACAGTGGGGTGAAAACTGCAGGGATGGTAGCTCTTGCTGAGGCCACAAAGCCTGCCAAGTTTCAAGGAGATGGGTGCAGGGGTTTGGGGCAAACTGCACCTCAAGCTGCAGACAAGCAAAACTCATGACATGGGTGACACTGTGTGTGTTAAGGTGCAGCAGGGTGAAAGCTGGAGGCCTGCTAGCCCCTGCTGAGGCCACGAAGCGCAGCGACTATCAAGGAGATAGGTGCAGGGGTTCTGGGGCCCTGCACCTCTAGCTGCTGTCAGGCAAAACTTGTGACATGGATGCTTGTGGGACTGTGTCTGTCTTGGGGCATGGGGTGTGGGGGACGGAGACAGGGACACATGACTACTGTAGGCCTGGCTGCTAAGCTACTGTGTTACCAATCAATCATGATTCACCCAGGGACCAGCTCAATACACAGTAGCTAGCTACTAGTAGCTACTAGATAATGAGTAAGGATTAACACCTACAAAACCACAAACTAAGGAGAGGAAATAATAATGAACACAGACAATCAACTGCCCTAAGACAGAAACAGTCAGTGGCACAAGCACGCATGTCACAAGTTTTGCCTGTCGGTAGCTAGGGATGCAGGGCCCCAGACCCCTCCTGCACCTATCTCCTTAACAGCTGGCAGGCTTTGTGGCCTCAGCAGGGGCTAACAGGCCTTCAGTTTTTACCCTGCTGCACCTTAACACAGTGTCATGCATGCCACGAGTTTTGCCTGTCAGCAGCTTGAGGTACAGTTTCCCCCAAACCCCTGCACCTATCTCACTGAAACACGGCAGGCTTTGTGGACTCACCAGGGGCCACCACCCCTGTAGTTTTCAACCTTCTGTGGCTTAACACATACACGTGACATAAGTTTTGCTTTCAAGAATTTGGGTTGCAGTTTCCCTCAAACCCCTGTACCTTTCTCCTTGAAACTTGGTCAGATCTCCGAATTGGCTCCAAACCTTTGGAGCCGATTCGGCCGAATTGAAGTGAGAAACCGATTCAGAGCTCCAAATCGAATCACTGACATCTGAATCGGCCAAATCTGAACCCAAATTGAGTAGTTCTCTGTTCGCATATGCCAACTGCTGAGTTCTTCATCCAGGATTGTGTGGAAAACAAGGAATTTAAGCACATGGATGAGATGAAATGTATAGGGTATTTGAAATCCTTTGAGATGGAACTCTCTTTGTGGAGGGTGGAATGTTGTGCTGTAGAATCAGAAAGGTAGGGTGGCAAAGGACCTTGGGAAGTTATCTAATCTACCTGCTTGTGGCATAATCATTCCTTTCTAAATCATCTCAGCTGAGGATGGGGTTTGTGAGACACCTTTGCTGTTCTTGGCTTTGCTGTAATTGCCCTATACAGTCTCTGACAAGCCACTTGATCTTTGTGCCTCATCTTAATAATGAGGATAACATTACTCCCTTCCTCCCACCATGCATTTGTCTTGTCCATTTTGATTGTAAGGTGCTTGGGAAGAGGACTGTGTCCTCCTAAATGAACATATAGTCCCAGTGAGGTCCCAGCCTCTGTTGGAACCTCTGTAATATGAAAGGTAGTGAATGTAAAACATTAGCACAAATTTCTCTTGTTTGTAATTCCACTGAAATCCATAGACACCATGGGGATGTAACCATTGTATGTAGAGGCAGCAAGATTGAATTAGATCCATTTCTTTGTCACCTTGAGCAATAAGAATTTCTAGTGAGGTAATTGACCTCTTATTCTGCCAGGACATTCTAGTGGCTCCCCTCAGCAGGTGGATTGTCCCGTGCATGTTCATTCTCTGTACTGCTACTGGTGTGTCTTGCATAACATTTATTCACCTGAACTGTGATTGTGCCTTGCCCCTTGCTTGCAGGCCCTTATAGTTCCAGATGCTGTTGATGTGGAAGCTCCCGAATACTTGGCCACAGACCTTGTTGTTCTCATTTACATGAAATCGGACCCTCGGTGTACTCATTGCTTTCAAGCCACGCTACCTGTGCACTGTCGCTACCACCGGCCAACGGAGAATGATGGGAGAGTGCCTGCTGCCCTGAAGAATCCTGAAATACTGATCCGCTGCCCTGAAAGTGAGAAATTCTCCTAACTCCTCTTTCAATGGGAATGGTCAATGCAGTCTGAAATTCAGACATATAGTTGTCTTTTGGGACAGATCAGTGGTGGAGATAAATTTGAATAGTTATTTTAAAAAGGGGAAAATAGCAACAGGAGAATGGGGCAAAAAACCTTTTTACACACTTTTGAATTAATGCCACCTGAGCCCATTAACATTTAGTTGTTAAACTGTCTGAAATTGTACCATGACCATTTCAACCTCCGGGTAATCACCTTCCATCTTCAAGAGAGCTAGATCTTTCAGTATCATTGTCTCAGCAAGGATTATTGGTAGGCAGCTTGCTTCTTCAAAAACCTATATACATCTGGGCTTCTGATAGTCAGCTGTTTGCTCCCCCTGTTTCCACAGCACCTTGGGCCATTTGTGCATGTGCTGGGGGTTTAGTTCTCTCTAAATTGAAATGGTAGGCTTTTAATTGGTGGGTTTTTAATTGTGTTGATTAAAAACCCACTGTTTCAATTTAGGGACTTTCATCACAGTGATGGAAGTGACAGGCCCATCATTTAAATCAAAAATATGCTGCAGAAGGTGTATGCTGTTATGGAATTCAATCATAACATGCTGCCAAACGTGTATGCAGTTATGCAATTAAATTGTTAAAAAGGGCAATTAAACCACTGAAAGGGGCAATTTCCTTACATGTACAAGGGCCCTTGCATGGCAACTGATGCAGGGCCTGGCAAAATCTACACAAAGGGAAACTGAGTTACCGTATATACTTCCATACACATGCACCTTTCCCTCAAAAATTAACCTTCCAAAGTTGAGGTGTGTCTTAAGTGGGGATGCGGATTTTTCTGTCCCAAATAGAAACATGGTGATGCTATAAAATGACTGGTGCTTTTTTTTCTTTCTCCTGTCTCCAGCAGCTGCATGGAGGGGGAGGGATGGAGTCCAGCATGGGCAAATTGAGAGAGGGTGCAGTGGTTGGTTGCACTTTGCTTTGATCCTTACTCCACCTGAAGCTTGATTCCTGCTCCACTTGATTCCTAACTGCTTTTCACTTAACAGTATAAATGTTAATGATCCTCTTGCTTTTAAGGCTATCTTGATTTTACTAATCAAGCTAGCCGTTATTCAGCAATTTTGCTGTCTGTTACCTACTCGTAGTTTCTTTTCTCCTATTTCACAGCCCTGCAGACTGTTTTTGGCATTATTCAAAATCCTATATCCATCCATGGAGTTTGGAGTTCAGCAAAAGCTACAGTTTCAGCTGAGCAGCTAAGCAACACTGACATTTCAGCTGTGAAAGGGTTAAAACTGTAGTTTTTGGGTTTTTTTTTTTTTGCCTGAGTAGAAAAGGGAGGGTGGGTGAGATGAAGAAGAGGCTCTGTCCTTCTGCTACGTGGTCATAACTCTGGAAAAACCTTTTTTTCCTTAATTCAGCCTTACCACAAAAAAAAGGTGTGTGTTTTATTTGGGGGCATATGGTATGTATTAAAATAAAGTAACACTTGTTTATGTTCCTCCTTTCCAATATGCTGAGCCTTAGGATTCACAAGGGTGACCTGACAGTACTCATTTGAATCTGCAGGTTTCCCACTACAGTTCAGTCAGTGATCTTTGTGTAATATTCTTTCCCTTGTCTTTCAGTGAATAAGGTTTACCAAGCTGTTGTGATAAATGAAAGTCCCACGGGAATGGAACTTGCAAAGCGTGTTGCTCCTCCTCAGTCAGATTCTTGATGTTGCATATTTCTGCTTTTCCTAGGTTTCCCACCAATGAAGTGTTGGAGGCATTCTGAAGTAGAAGCCCCCTGTTCAATGAGAACTGAGTCCACTTGTCATTGGAACAATGTGAAGTATAAGCCTGTGAGTTCATATTTATTATGTAGTTCCTTGGTTCATAGATTCATAAATTGTAAGGCCGGAAGGGTCCTTGGAAAATCATCGGGTCCAGCCCCCTGCACCAAGTAGGAAAGATAACTGTTCTCCCTTCATTTCACCTGCTGACATGTTCTGAGTAGTGTCTAGTATATTTTTGACTCCTGGCAGCACTGGAGTTGGGATGAGGGTTGAAGTCCACTCATGCCCAACTTGCTGTAATGCCTGGAGACTTCCCTTCACTCTTCCTTGGTGATCATTGCCCCTTATATATACATATTTCAGTGACTTTGTGCTGAATCCTTTGTTGGAATATATCACTGTTGCTGATGCTTTAGTGGTGCTTTACTTGGAGCCAAGGATGCAATAATTGTTGGTGTGCATGAAGATTTTGCTAATAGTTTGAGGAACGAGTAGGAGATAGTGAATGTACTTGGATTGATGCCTTGTCTGAACAACTGCAGGGAAAATGACCTCTGAGAAAAGCCATACATGCCTATATGGATATCTCCCTATAAACTATGTTGCTGAGGATGATGTATTTCTCTTTATATCAAGGCCTAGATATGAGCTCTAGCCACCTGGAACTTTGAGACTCAGCAGGGCTAGAGTACTGTAGAAGATGTGAACTGAGACAAATCCTGATTAGTAATTTAAACCAGGGCTGTTCAGCCCCCTGCTTGCAGGGCAGATCTGCCCATGGCACCATGTCATCTGGTGTGTGAGGTTCCCCACAGAAATTTGGCAGTGGGGGAGCAATGGCACTGCTCCCTTGCTGCCAAGTTTTCAGACCCATGGGGAGCCCCAGACCCTGCATATTGAATCAGGTGCCCAATCCCAGTGTGCAGGACTGCCGTTAGGCCCCAAGGCCCAATCCTGGTGTGGGGGCTAGGAGGAGGAGGCACCAGGCCCATGGGGTCCAATCCTGGCAGATGACAGCAGGAGGGGGCAGTGCCAGGGTCCCATCCTGGCATGTGGGAGTGGGAGGGGAGGTTGCCAAGGCTTCTGGGGCCCAGTCCCAGTGGAAGGGGGTGGTACCAGGCCCTCTCGGGCTCAATCTTAGTGTGCCAGGCTGGAAGGGGGCAGTGCTGAGGCCCCCAGGGTCCCATCCAAGCAGGAAGGGGTGTTGCCAGGCCCTCTGGGGTCCAGTCTCAGAGGGGCAGTGTCTGCGGGGCTACATTTGGCATGCATACCAGCTCTGACCCATTCATCTGGCCTGTGGGCCAAAAGGTTGAGCACCACTGATTTAAACACTTGTTGCATTCAGGAAATCTGGCTGTGATTGGTAAAGAATTTGAAGAAGGTAAAGAGTTTGCATCTTTTTATGGCTTGTACTTTATTTGGGAAAGAAGTCTCCCCCTTTTTAACAGGGAAATAATAGGAATGCCAAACTTTGCTCTTTGGTTTTGTTGGAAGACTTCTTAGCATGTGTTAAATGATTACAGTTCTTGATAAAAGGTCTTTCAGGCTCTCCTGTATCATAAAAAGTGAAAAAAGGAACACACCTTCCTTTCTTTTTCCTTTACAGGTCTCTGATAGCTGAGCTTTCATTCCATAAGCTTATTCCTTTAGGTTCTAAACAGACATTGTCCTTGGAGTGGGATCAGCTGTGCTGAGATGCATCCTGACACAACTGGCTTGCTTTAGTGGGTGACACAGATGTTGCCCATTGTCTCAAGTTGGGACGTGGCAGCATGATACGTGTGTCCAGGGGATCCCTTGCTGGGGGATTCTTGGGGAGCACCTCTGCAAGTAGGGAAACAGCCTTCTTCTCAGGTTTGCTTTCTGGATTTCAATACCAGGGGAGAGGCAAAATCTTTGAAATGACTAGAGACAGAACCTGAGCTAGCAGAGCTGTTAAATGAAGCAGAGGTTGTTCAGAAGCATGGAATGAACAAGTATGAAGCTTGTTTAAATAACACCCAGTGAAAATATGAAGCAGTTAAAATGTAATGATTATATAGGTTTAACACCCACCTGTCTCTTCATAGGTAAATAAGGAACTGATTCTGCAGGTTCCAGTGGGACTCAAGCAACACAGTTCCTTAGTATGTGCAGTGACTCTTCTTACCACAGTCTTGTGTTCGAGTCTGGTTCTTGTAGCCGTATGCAAACATGGTCATTTCTTCCTGGTGAACTGCTCATAGTGAAACCAAACATGGCCTTATTGTAAGAAGCCATATGGATTGAGAGTGAGTATTGGTTTCCTATTAAAGTCTGTGTGTGGCGTGTCATTTACTGTTGTTTGTTTGTGTTATGGTTGTGCCTAAAGTCCATTCTGAGATCATGGCTCTTTTGATTTAGGCACTTAGAACAGGAAAGGATTTCTACATGGGTGAAACACAATTGATCCCTGTTTGATAGAACATTGAAAACTGTTAGTTGCATTTAGGTGACTTGAAATTGGCATTAAAAATTTGGAAGAGATGTCAAGCTATCTGGTGTGAATTAGAAGATGGATGAATAATTCTAACTCTCAAAGCTGGTGAAACAGTACTGACTTGGAAACAAATGTTTGGAAGACTGGAGGGAAGTCATTAGAACTGTTGAGAAATACCAGGAAACAGAGAGGAAATTGCTTCATTGGTGGAAAAACCGAGTGGCTCCAGGTTAATAGAAATGTCTTCTCTGTGCTTTATTTGACAGTAGGGGGCATTGTGAGCATGTAATATGATTGTGGGGAAGTCTATTTCCTGTATGGCAAAAGGTTATTAAATCTAGGTAGTTCTTTTTATAAAATTACACATGCAATAAAAAGAGGAAGTTCCTGACTTCAGCTTCTGTTTCTCATATTTCTTTGTGTGGCCTGTATTTGACCAACACAGTCATCTCATTAGCTGAATCAGCTTTTCATTATCTTCCACAGCTACAGCCTTGGGATCTGATAGGCATCGTTCTTCATCTTCTGCTGAAACTCAAAGAGCTCATCTTGTCACCCTGCTGTAGGAGAAGTCACAAGTGCTCCACCCCTGGTTTCTTGTTCTCCCTCAGTTCAGTGTTGGATGATGATGGCTGTGTCTACTTCATTCACTATCTCGGTGCACAACTCCTTTTGCATCTGTTTGGGGAAAGGGAGGAGTTAAAGAAAACAATTGCAGATAGACTTTGTTACATATTTACAGGTTTCCCTCACCAACTGAGGGGGTTAGGTTCCTGAAAGTTTCCATGGTTGGCAAAACTGTGGTTGGTAAGATAAAAGGCTTATGAGAAAAATAGGGTCAGGGACTTGAATATGAATAATAAAGGAACATACAATGTATAAAAATCATTGTTTATATTCGCCACACTCCCTATGTGCTAGATGATCCAACAACTCCTTTTGTTTCCAAGGACATCACTTTCCTTGCCCTCTTCACAAATTGCTCCTTGCCGTCTTCACAAATTGTTCACCTTCACCATTCACTTGCTTAGAGGCCATGATTAAGGAGAAAATGCAAAAATCTCAAAGAAATCGGAAGAAAAATGCAGAGTACCTGCAACTGGATGGTTAACAGTGCGAAGCACAATGCAAGACTTGAGTGTCTGTGAGGGGATGGGAGTGCCACAGGTGGCTAACAAGAGCGCGGGTGATTTGAAATGGCAGGTGGCAGGCTGATGTGTGGCCATGGAAAACCATGGTTACTCCAAACTATTCCATGGTAGCCAAAGTGGTATATAGAACATTAAGTGTGGATACTCAAAACTGTGGTTGGCAAAACCATGGTTGGCAAGGGAAACCTGTAATCATACCTGAGCAGCTGGACTGGGATGAAATTAACTCTGAGCTGTTGTTTAATTTGTCCTTGGTTGTTTATTTTTTTTTAATTTCCAAATTTGAGTGTGTTTTTGTGCTATTTTCTATCCACACACGTAGTTTATATTGCAGACTGATCCTTGGACCTGTGCCATCATGAAATACTGCCCAGCTTTGGCAGATGGTTCTCTTTTAAATGTTTCTTCCTTTTGTTTTTTCAAAATCACATTAATGTCAGATAAATCTCAGTCTGAACCATTTTAAATGGGTCAGTCTGCCTGATAGCATCACGCAATGAAAACAAATGGGTCAGTTTCCTTGGAAGAAAGGAAAAAAAATGCCGTGACTGGTAAACCATAAAGAGCATATAGTTGAGAAATGTAAGTGATGACAGTGTACTAAGACTGTAGAGTGGAGTCCAGATTATAAACTGAACTAGGAGGGACTGCCTTGTTGTTGTTGCTGCTGCTTTCAGTGAGTTGCATAGGTGAAAGACATTGTTGTCCGTAAGCTAATGGTTTGTATGAAACGAACAACTAGTATTTAGGTATACCTACAGCGATAGGCAGATCTAGGATTTTGAAAAGGATGGTGCAGGTGGTGTGGTGCAGCATCACTTTGAACACAATAGGTATTTTTTCCAGTTAAAGAGAAACTAAAAGATATATGCTGCAGACCCAGTGCTATATTAAAGACAGATTAAAGCAAAAACAAATATAACATTTTTAGAACATATACTAATATGAAAGCTTATATATTAAGTTTAAAAAACAAAATGAGCTAGGCCAAAATAGTCCAAAAATTATGTTTTATTAGTCTTGTAGTCATTATAATTAACTGTACATCTTATTCAGATTTGTTAAACAAAATGTAACCTTGAGCTTCTTGATAGTTTAGCCAACACTTCATTGTCAGTCATTTCCACACCTGAGTTAGTGTTCACCTAAGCAATATTTCTACATCTGACTTAAGGGTTTTAGCTAAAACTAAAAATGGTCTGCAGGCATATGAAATAGAAGACCAAGATTACCATGAATAATTAACAGACAGCAACATTGCAGAAGGAAGGATAACTTGATTAATGGAACATCAAGACCATTTAAAAGGAGAGAGGTTCACTAGTGCTTGTGGAGTGAAGATAGATTAGTAGGACTCACGTACACTGTAGTGAGCTACGAAGTCATTTGACTCCCTCAGTACTGCCTGAACAGAAATTCTGCTGTCTCCCCTATACAGTTTGTCTTAAAGTTTGAATAGAGAAGAAATCAAAGGGGAGTACAACTGCACCACTGCACTCACTCCCCATGCGCCCTGGATCCTCCCCTGACTGCAGTTTAGTTAGATCCTGGTTTATTGGTGCATATGTAGCATGCAACTGGATATACCTCTTAGCTTTTCTAATGGTTATAGCAGTTATTTCAACGTTTACTCAGAGGGAAATGGAGCACTTCTGCTTTTCTTAGCAAAAAAGTTTTTTTTATTTCTGAATTTCTAGCAGAGATGGGAATTTAATTACGGAATTAACAACATGCTACTAGTATCAGGGTTAATCTTTAGAAGGTTTAAGCAAGTTTAGTAGCTAGGGGACAATACTAATAATGGTAGCATTTTTGGATTCAAAGGGTGTGTCCAGCCGAGTGTGCACATGCCTCTTACAGGTCCCAAACCAGTTTGAGATGCTGCAAGAGGCACGCTGGGACCAAAAAAACATACCGCGCACTGCATATTTGCAGTGCAGGGTCAGAATTTGGTACTTGGAGATCCAGGTATCAAAAAATACCCTGGGGGAAAAAAAGTGGGGCAGGCAACTGAAAGCTTGGCTCTTCCACAGAGACGCTCTGATAGCCAGCCAGAGTGCAGGACAAACAGAGGTGCGGGCTGCTGTGACCTGGACCCAGACCATGTTCTAGGTAAGTAGGGGGTATAGGGGCCTAAAGCAGTGGGGGGGACTACTGAGGTGCAAGGGACCATTTGGGGGGCAGCTCGGAAGGGGTGGGTCCCCCACCTGCCCCCTGCAGGGCTCACATGCCCCCCGCCCAGCCTGAGCCCCTCCCCCCTGCAGCTTACTGGCAGCAGCAGTGGTGATTGGGTGCACTGGAAGCCTCGTGGCACAGCCTCCCCACATGGTGCAGGGCAGCAGGGGGCAGTGCTGCTCGGCCCTGGCTGCCTGATATCCACACTGCCTCTCCCATATCATGTGAGTGCGGCCTGGCTTGGTGCTGTGCGCTTTTGGGCAGTTTGAGACTGCTCGGGCTGTCACCTGGGGCCCTGTGCCACTCACGGGGACTGCTTGCCACACTGGACCGGGTCCTGTGGGCATGGGCCCCATGTGCCATTGAACTGGGTCACTTCCATGCTGGCCCCTGGCTGCAGATCCAGGAGGAGCTGGGCAGGGTTATTTTACCCCAAGTGGCACAACTTCCCCCACACCAAAGTGCTTGTCTGGGCATGTGCACTGAGGCAAAAATCCCCGGCTCAAATTTGTGCCACTCTTTATCTGAGCTGGTGCAAGTGCGCATGTCTGCATGTGTGGATGTGCCCCAAATGTCTCAACTCTTAAATATTCCATTAGTAAAGCAGTCCATGGCACTTTAAGAGCAGCAGGCCAAAACTCATTTTGAGTCAGAGGCAGGCCAGCACTTCCAACTCAGATGCCTCTGCCACTATTTCTCCCTGATGTTTCTCCCCACCACCTGTCCACAACATGGGCTAAGCCTCCTTGGGTGCTGGAATGGTACAGAATGCTACCTCCATGGACTGGATAAAGTGACTCTGGGTTGGATGCAACTCATGGGCCATAGGTTGTTGACCTGTGCCTTCATAAAAAAGGCTGTCCTTAAGTTAAACGGAGTTCTTGTTTTTGTGCATGTCTAATGTGCCAGTGTTTTCCTTTATGACTGATACCTGGAGAACTGCGGTGACTCGTATCATAAAATCATACAAAATTAAGGGTGGAAGGGATGATAGGAGGTCATCTAGTCCAACACCCTGCTCAAAGCAGGACCATCCCCAGCCAAAAATTTGTCTAGCTGAGTCTTAAAAACCTAAGGATGGACATTCCACAGCCTTTTTGGGTCACCTGTTCCAGTGCTTTATTACCCTCCCAGTGAGAGAGTTTTTCCTAACATCTAACCTAAACTTCCCTTGCTGCAACTTGAGACCATTGCTCCTTGTTCTGTCATCTGCCACCACTGAGAACAGTCCAGCTCCATCCTCTTTGCAACCACCTTCAGGTAGTTGAAGGCTGCTATTAAATCCCCTCTCAGTCTTCTCTTCTCCATATTAAATAAAACCAGTTCCCTCATCCTCTCCTCAGAGCTCTAGCTCCCGAACCATTTTTGTTGTTCCCTGCTGAACTAATTTGTGTGCATCCTTTTTGTAGGGGAGCAGAGACAAAGCTGAACACAGTAGTTCAGATGTGGCCTCACCATTGTTGAATAGAGGGGAATAATTACTACCCTTGATCTGCTGGCAACTTGTGAAGGAGTAATAAGGCAGCTGCTTTGGAATTTGGGAAATGGGAAGAGGGAGTAGTAGTGCTGAGTAGAGTGTTGTGCTCTCTGCTGTTCAAAACTGTTCTGGAAGTCAGCTAAACATAAAGCAGACTTTGTGCTTCTAGACCTGTGCAGTTAAAATTTCCAGAGTCAGGCCCCTGTCATGGTTTATAGGCCTACAAATCATGGGTGGGCTGGAAGGTCATATGCTGGTCCTGGCCAAGTCATGATTTGACCAGTAGGCCGCTGATTAAATGGTTGTTGCTGCTTCTGTTGCCACATAAAGGCAGTAGGAAGATGTGGTGGTTTCCCCTCAGTAGTGGAGGATGGTAACAGGTACACTACTGCCATTTCCAGTGTTTGAGCCTCCACTCATCCCCCAAGACCCTTTAGTTGGTTTAGAGAGGAATGAAAAACCAAGCTGTCAGCTGCCCAGCAGTTGTCTACACACTTGAGGCCCCTAACAGGCAATGCAAGGGTTAAGCTTCAGCAATGCTGATAGAGGAGCTGGTTTCTTCCAATACCTTAAGGGCGAGAAGCAGGATGAGGGAAGTATATCTGCAGGAATTTGAAATGTGACCACCTGGTGCTCCAGACATCCTTTCATAACCGTCACAAACCCAGAATAAACAACCTACCTCATGTCTTTTATTTCAGAGAGATGGCCTGGATTCCAAGGGGACAGTGTGTAAATATGCTTGAATCAACAAAAATAAGTATTGAGGAAACCTATCCAGTTTCAAAGGAAATTCAGGAAGGCAGAAGTCATTGGTTTTAGACACAAATTTAGATGAAGAGAGCTCCCCCTTTGTCCCTACATCTCTCTGTCAGCTCTCTATGGGTCTCTGACAGGGCTTCTCAACCCTTCTTGGCTTGTAGCACCCTTTGGAAAATGCTAACTTAGTTTGCATTTGTTTTCTGACTGCAGAAGCAGCTGAGCAGTTCTTCTCTTGCAAAGAATTTGAAGCCCACAATGGGTGACAATGGTTTTAACACCATGGCTTTCTCCTTTCCGGGGATATGTGATGAACAGGTTCTCACACCTAACCGTGCTAACATTATGTGGCACCCTTGATGGGAGAGAATTGCTGGTTGCCCCTGGGTGGGAATCACTGGACCCCAAATTGCCAGCTGCTGGTCTGGTGCTTTGCAATCACCAGCTGGCTGCTTCCTCTGGCTTATCAGTTACTTTGGGGTCCTTGACTTGCATCCCTGCAACCTGCATGCCCTTGCCTGATGCTCAGGGCTTGCTAAGGGGGGATGGTAGCGCAGGGTCCACTTTGGGGGCCAGTGTGAAACCCTGCCTGTCTTTTCCTTCTCTCTGCCCAGGAGCCAGGGCGAGAAGTGCTGTGCCGCCCCCCCCCCGCAGGGAATCCCCGGTCGGGTTAGGCTTTGACGCTTATTCTCGCTCCTACGGGAAAACTGCAATTTTTGGGCGTCAAGAAGGCCCACGATCCTCTGGCCTGGCCATGGCTCAGCCTTGCGAAGGACGGCGGGCAGGCCCAGGCGTGCAGATGCCCGGGCACAGCCGGGGGCTACGCGGCGCGGGCCGTGACATCACGGGAGACGGGGGCCCCGCTTACGTGACAGGCTGCCAGCTCCAGCAGGTCTTGCGCCCCTACCTTCTCCTCCGCCCACCAAGGCCCCCGCCCCCCGCGCGGTGCACACTGGGAGTTGTAGGCTGCTCGAGCCCCACTGCACGTCGGGAACCGTAGTTCCTCCCGCCCCGCGCGTGACGTGCGGCCGGCCCCGCCCCTTCCCCTCCCGGGCTGTGGCCACGCGCGGCGGTTCCGCTTCCCCCTCCGGCCGCCGCCGCCTCGGTGGGTCCCGCCGCCGCCATTGCAGCAAGCTTCCGCCCTGCCCCAGCGCCCCCTCGGCGGCCTCCCGGAGGCGGGAGCAGCGGGAGCCCCGGGCGCTGCCGGTGAGTCAGCGGGGGTCTCCCACCTGCCCGTGTCCCTGTCCGGGGGGGAGGGGGAAGTCACGTGTGCGCCCAACGGCCCGCGGGGGGCGGGGTTCTCCCGCACCGGGACAAAGCGGGGTCGCCGGGGGGGCTGTGGAGCGAAGCCCCCCCGGGGTGCCCGCGGCTGCAGCAGGTGCGGGCGGGACACGTGCGGGACGGCTCCCCAGAGCTGCGGTCGCTGCCGGGCCTGGAGCCGTCTCAGTGCCAGACCGCCGCCGCCCTCTCCCCGCTCCGCTTCCTTTCGACTGCGGGGTGCCGGCCGAGTCCGTGTGTCCGTGTCCTGCCCCACTGCCCGGCCCAGCGCTGCGTGGAGCCCGGGGCTGCTGCCCGGCTGCCGGGCTAGGACAGGGGAGGGAGGAGTTTGTGGCGGGGGAGAAAGCCTTGGCTGAACGGCTCCCGCTCAGGGCTGCGGCCCCTGCCCTGCCCTCCCGCGCCGGGCAGGGATGTTCGCTTAAGGCTGAGCTGCCGCGGAAGTTATTTCACTCGTGGACTAGAGAATTGAACTTGGCCTCAAATCTGGGTGATGTGGTAGAGCAGGTGCTGGCCGTGGGTCAGAGCTGCCTGCTGAGCAGGGTCTTGGTTGCTGGGCTGTTGCTGCGGGGTGGCCAGTGCTTCACCTGCCCTGGGTTGTTTTGGTGCTGCTGGACAACGGTGCTGACCCTTTCCCTAGGGCTAAAAGGGCTGTCATTCCTCTGTCGCAGTCTAGCATGACTGATTGAGGAGAGCAGTGCAGAAACCCCAGAACTACTCTTCTTGAGTTGTGCACGAGTAAAGTCTTTAAAGGTTAATTAAAGAGGAAGGGGGTCAAACTCCCCTGTGCTCTAGGCTGGGGCCAGGCTGTGAGGCTCCCTGGAGGCTGGATCCAGCCCTGGGTACACAGTGGCAGTAGCTCTGGCTCTGACCTGGGACACATGGCAGCAGCAGCTCCAGCTCCTGACACATGCCCTGTTCTAGAGCTGGGGTTGCTTCCTCCACTGATGCTGCTCCATGCCCCCTGCAAAGGTGGCAGCTCCAGCTCTGGCCTGGGCATGCAGCAGTGTTGAACAGCAGAGTGGTTGGAGGAGTAAGAAGGCTGTATCTGCCCTAGTCCAGCCTCCTGCCGCTTGATCACCAAGTTCACCATGGCCAAGTGCCCCAGGTTCTGCAGTGGGCCATTCCCCCTAGCCACATCCTCATTTTCCCCATTTTCTGGTGGCCCAGAGAGTTGGATAGAACAGCTTCATGGGTCATGTTTGGCAGCCCTGTTTTTAGAGGAAGGAAAAGCATCTTGTACTTGAGTATTTCATTTTTTTGGGTGCACTTGTGAAACAGCTGGTTATGTTCTCTGTGGCTCCTTAAGTGCATATGGATCTTGACTCTGAGCTAGGCTATGTGTAGGCTTGCTTGTTAAAAAGCTTGGTTGGTTTAATGAATAATATCCTGAGTGTACAAGTGTCAGCCAATACATCTTGGGTGCTAAGGCACAACCACGTCAGAAGTCTTGGTATTGTAACTGCTTGCTGTTCTGTGCAGTGCTAACCCACAGTGAGTAGAAGCTGATTGGCTGGGAGGAAACTGCACGCATACAGTTATCTTGCAAATGCCCTTCTGGGGAGTTTTTTCCTTTGGAACAGGTGGGTATTGTCTCTGTAGGAAATGGGAGAGTGAATTACATAGACTAGTGCTTTTACCATGTATGGCAATATTAAGCTTTATGGCACTGACTGAATCCTTACCTTAAAAAAAAAAAAAAAAAAGAGAGTAGACTTTTGCTCTGTTTAAAATGTCAGCCCTTAAATAATATGCTTTTTTTTAAACACGTGCATTTAAAATACTTCTTTGTAAATATTGACAATGACAGGTATGGTTCTAGCTACTGCCAGTCTCATTTATTTAGGAGTATGAGAGGTTGCATAGGTCTGACTTAGAGCTATTTTTGGTTTGGTCTGGCCTCATTCCCGTCTCATTTTTTTTCATCTCTGCCTTCATCGTCACCTTTTGGGTAGAAAGTTCACTGTAGGGCCATATCAGAAATGAAGAACCTGGCCCAGTAGTTACATGTGTGAAGATGCCAGCTGTTGGGATCTTGGGCTGGGACCCAAGCAAAACCTTATAAATAGTCTTGTCTGATTGAAATGGACAGGTAGGGAGAAAAAAAGGATAGTAGGGCATGGAGCTGGTGTAGAAGAGAGGTCCCTGGCATAAGTCAAAGATCCCTGATATTCATTAGTAGCTCAGACTCCTGTGAAGAGTGGAGGAAGTTTGTATGAAATGGTTCAAGTGTGTAAACAAGTTTTTGCAAAGGCCATTTTGTAGGATGACTCGGATGCTGTGTGGAGCAGTGTCTGGATAGATTGATTTATAGTTTGGACGTATTGGGAAATGCATGGCTGAGGATTGTTCCAAGCCCCTCTATCAAGTTCCTTCCAAGGTATTTCAGAGTTCTGCAAATATGAAGTCAAATAACTATAGTTATACATGTCTTGTCAAGTGCCACCGACTGGGTTAGCACTGTACAAATATTTTAAGGTCAATGAAATATACTGTTGACAGTTCTATTAGGGGGAAAAACAAATTGAGAGGCACTCATGAGGCTTTTTATTCAAGAGGTCATTCAGTCTAGAAACTTACTGTGAACAATTTCAATCATCTTTTTCCTTGTGAAAACAGACTCACTTTGGACCAACAGGGTGGTTCCAAAAGGATACAGAAAGCTAACTGTCCTTTTGAACCTTTCCTGTTTTAACTAGAAGGCATTTCTTGGAAATATAGGCTGAGTTGGATTCTCAAGAACAAATCTGTGGTTGTCTGGTGGAGTCTGGAAGATATTACTGTGCAATAAACAAGGGGAGCTGATAAATTGCAATTAAAAATTGCCAGTGCAAACATTACAGAGTGAAGGACTTCTAATACTTAAGTGTGTATGGGTGGGGTCAGTTGTATCTCTGTTGTATGATGGAAAGAAAGCATGCTTAATTCTTGCACGTTAGTGAGAGTAGTAGGATGTACTAAAGGTTCTGACATTAAAATGATATTAGTTCAGTCAGTGAACTAGTTGAAGATTGTGGATCATTGCCTTATTGAGTGGCACTGATCTTTAAGCCTTTCAGGTTTTAACTTTAAGGCTTTACATTGCTCAAAATTGATATCTTAAAGCAGAGTTTCATAGCAAATCTTAATTATGCTAGTTTAACTAGATGCTGATCAGTTCCTTTGCTGCCTGTATTCAGTTTACTGGTGTAGCCTGTCATGGGGAGACGTGACTGCTGTTCCCAGCTGTTCATCTGACCTGCTGTATCCTTATACAGATCCTTTCTTTGTCCTTCCAGCTGGGCAGTGGGTTTATCATCTAGCTTTCAAAATTTCACACTTCCTTGCCAAAGGCTGATACAAAGATAGGGGTCTCTACCAGCAAGGTTCCTGAGCAGCACTATTGTACTTGTCTTTTCCTGTTGAAGAGGGAGAAATTAGTGGGATTCTTGCTAGGAGTCTCTTTTATAGACCATGCTGGTGTTCTCCATATTTTGTATTGGCTTCTGGCAAGTATCACCTCTTGCTGCTGAGGGAGAAACTTCCTGTCTCACCAGCACCTCTGAGGCATCTTGTTGCAAGTACACTTCTGCTTCTGTATCCTTCCTGTAGAGGCTGGGGGAGGGGATTAAGTCTTCAGTACTCCTTCCCCTCTTCAGTCCTCTTGGTTCCTCTTCTCCTTTGACTAACTCTTGTACTTGTGTTCCCAGAAAGCAGTGCTGTATAATTAACAGACTCCCGGTCCCGTGGTGGTTCTGCCACCCTCCCCCTGCAGCTGCAGGACCTGGGCAAGGCGATGGGCTCCCAGCACCTCCCATCATTGCAGACTGGACAAAGAAGGCTCCTCTGAGATGTGGGGCCTGGCACTCCTCAGAAGGAAGAACACAGCACACTTGGAGGCTGCCCCACTGGGACTGGACCCCCCTCCTCCAGGGCAAGCTGTGGGGAGCCTGGCCTGGCAGCATGGAGGAGCCTTTCAAGTCTGGGGCACAGCGGTAGGAGGTTCAGAGAGCCTGTTGTCCTACCTGGGCCTCACTACTGCAGGGGGGCTGGACAGACGCACCATGGGGCCAGGAGTCTTGCTGCTGTCTTGGGAAGGCCCTACCTGGCCCCTGTGGGGGGCACCTCCCTCCCCGTGGTGGTGGAATCTGGGTACAGAGAGTCCACAGCCCCTGTCCCTGCTCAGGGGGGTGAGGATAGGCTGTGGCTCTGCAGCTGGGCAGTGGCTCCGCTGTGCCCGCTGCCTTGTGCCCTTGGCTCCCTTCCAGTGGCTTGGCATAAGGGGCTGGGGCTATTCCTGCTGGAGATCACTAAACTAGCTCCATTGGAGGTAGTAAAAATGGATGATTTTTTAAACAATATTTACACCCCCCACTTTGCAACTGTTAGAGAGCTAGGAAATTTATTGAAAAAATTCTCCAGCAATTGATGGCTAGGCTTCCTTTTTCTTTCTAGACCTAGCAGATTGGCTACTTGTCTGAGGTAGGGTGGAATATTGAAGCTCCTTTTAAAGTAAATGCATTTAATCACCTTTATAAAGTATTTTCAGGTTCATGGAGGAAAACACCCTATTTAAATTGCTAGTTATCTGTTACAGTGTTTAGAAGCATTGTAACCAGTTCACCTGTGTGGATAACGTATTATGTATTTCCAAGGGTTGTGTTAGTAAATAGACCATTTTTTTCCTTTTAAAAAAATGGATCTAATGGAGTTAGTTTGCCATTGGATGCTAACAAACAGGATAAATGAAGGACTTGGTAACCTTGTAGTCCTGTTGCTGATGCCCAGATTTTCAGTTTTTAAAAATGATTAGCTTGCTACTTATTAACATCAGGGCAAAACTGTGCTTGAAGGGATTTGATTGAAAAGAGAGTAGCTTGGGAGTCTCTTATTGTTCCTTGTCACAAAATACATTTTAAAGCATGCTTGTCATGAATGGGTATAGATAAATGCTCTCCTCCCTTTCAGGTATTTTATTCCAGAAGATCCTTTATAGCTTCTGGTTGACTTTATCTACAGGGCCTGCCAAACTTTTCTTTTGCGGAGGCAGGTTTACTCAGGGTTACATACGTGAATGGTAGGTATTGGCTTGTTATTGAAATATAATATATTGTCCTGGAAAATTAGCAGTTGTCTGTTACCAACAAACTGTTGTTATGTTTGATTCTTGAATCAGAGCAGTTCTTATGTCCACGAGCTAATGAAGGCAGCTGTGTTCTTTCTCTGCATGTACTTCTGTCATAAGATATATTTTATACTTATTACAGGTACATGGCCTGGGAACCTGGCAAAGCAAATGCAGAGTTACTGCTGGTGTTCAATGTCAATCTGAAATACAGGTGATGGCAATTAATGGGGAAAAAAATACCTTGGTCTTAGTGTGGTTGAAGAAATAGGGCACGGCAGGGACTTGGGAGCCTTTGTTACGTCTGTGACATTTGATAAGCTAGCTAGCTTCTCTCTCCCTGTACCCTTAGTACTTGGCTTGTCTAATGTAAGCCTTGTGGGATATGGTTTGTGACTTAGATGTTTGTACATTGCCTAGTACATTGAGCTCCCTACCTCAGTGGTTCTGGCTATGGCTCCTAAAGTCATAACAATAGTAATGTGACTTCATAGAATGACAATGGTTAAATCCATTCACAAGTTAGAGATCCCCTCCGGAAAGGGAAAGGTATTGATGGTATGTTTGCTTTGAAGCAAGCCAGAACACATGGGTCTGATCTTTCACATTTGATGTTTGGACTACCAGTTGCATATTTCAGATTTGATATTTTGTTGGTTATTTGAAGAATTTGATATGTTCTGTTAGTGACTTGTGGGCTGGCATTTGATAAACAGTATTGAGTTAATGTTTTACAGTTAGCATCTCTGTTTTTCTTGGGGCTTTCTGAAATTGCCTGTCATCCTAATAATAAGTACATGCAAGCATAGTCAATATTTCATTGTATGATCAAATGTTTTATTTGTCAGGTTTATCTAAATAATTTTGATCAAATGTGGTTGAAAGTAGGGGACCAGGAAGTGTTTTTGACAGACTGAAATACATTTTAAAAAATGGTATATTATGGTGTTAGTTATAATTTGATATAATACAGAGTCTTTTTCTCCTGCAATGACTGCTAAAGTGAGCAAGAATAAGGGCAGCTGGATGATGTTTTAGTGATGCAGTTTCTAAATGTTTCTGAAATTTTTTCCTTCCTGTTAAGGTGAGGGTACTGCATAAATGTCTGACTCACTGTGCAACCACAAGTTTAAACACACCCACTAGCTTGCAACTGTCAGCAGATATGGTTTCAGAGGTTTTTGATGGGGCAAGTCACCATGGTTAAGACATCTGGTCCAGTGTATTGGGGCTTATTTCAGAAATCTATTTTTTTGCCATAGGGAAGACTTCCTTCTTCCTAATATCCTCTTGCCTTATTTAATGTTCTTTTCCTAACGGAAATACTGTACTCAGGTGCATGAAAGAAATGGAGCTGTTTCTGGAAGGGTGCATATTTTTGCTAATTGTTTTGCCCTCTAAGACTTTCACTTGAAAAAGTCCCTGGAAGTACGCACGTTAGAGGGTGGGGCAACCAACTTACGGAAAAATCGCTTTTCTTCTACACCTCCCTGGTGTTGGTGGCTGATGCAGAATGGTTTATCCTTGTTTTAAAGATATACTACAAGGAGCTTAGTTTGCAATGACTTAAACTTGGAATTAACTCGTTGGGCACTCACTAAAATGTTTTTTGGTTTGAAAATGTTGATTTATTGAAACTATATTTGCAGAAAGAATTGGTTTAAATGCATCTTTGATGTTTTGAAATTTTACTCATACTAAAAGTAAGGATTACAAGGTCTAGTTGAAATGAAATACTTTGAAATTACTGAAAGAAAATTGTTCAGTTGATATCTGAATTTGTCAAATTATAGTTCATGTAGAATTAGCACTTTGATATTTTTGCTCTGAATCTGGATGGCAAACGTCAAATCAAATCTCAAACTCTCATACGAAAAAACAGGACTGACGTAGAGTTCTTCGGGTGCTGTTGTGGACAGCATGGCTTATGTTGGCAGTTGATGAGCTCTAGGACCACAGAGGTAAGTTGAATAGGCGTGTCCTTGTGTTTGAACTGTGATAAAACATCTTTAAATAGAAGAGAAATTCTGGATGTATTTTTTAATGAGGATGAGTCTTTATCAAGCCAATAGTGATTTCAGTTGTTTCTCTTTTACTTCCTTTCCCATCAGAATGGATCGTATTGACCATCCCTGCCTAAATGGGAGAGATGAACAGAACTTCCCCCAGATCTAGCCAGAAGGAGCTAAAAGCTGTTCCTCTTCCTTATCTGCATTGAGCACATTGCCTCCAGGGTTTCCTATCTCTGAGCTCAGGATCTCTCCATCTTTTTCTGCTTAACACTTTAACATTTGATTGGCTGTAAATCTGGTTCAGAGCTTGAGGGTTTTACCTACTATCCATAAGGCCAGGTATTAAGCTTACTTGCCATGGTTACCAGTACACCTACCATCATGTTTTCTGCAGTCCCCAATGGGGCTTGAATACATTTCCAGACACTTGGGTTTGTTCTTCAGCTGTTTACTGGGCAAGGTGATACTACAAGTGGAACAAAAATATCTATCAGTGAAGTACAAGGGCAGTGCTCTGAACTCCAGGTTCCATTTACTTTCTTACTACTGTATAAGGGCAGTGGCTGTGACTTTTTAAACCAAGGTTTGACCTTGTACCCTGATAGGAACTGTCTTTTAGGATGAGCCTCTAGGTATTTGTAGGTGTTTGTACTCAAAATGTTATGTCTGTCTAGCTGACAGAAAAAAGGGGAGAAAAGTTTTTTCTTATTGTCCCCATGTTAGAGTTAAATGACTTGTGCAAGAGAAGGTTATGTGCTACTCTGTACTTCTGGGCCCTGTTTTTGGGGGATTTATCTGTTAATCATTTGAGTTAATTTTTGCTTCAGCAGTTGCTTGGGAAGGCTCAGAACCACATGGAAATAATGCTGTTCTTGACTAGTTCACTGCTGCTTACAGAGTCTGAGTAGCTGGAATGGCAACTCTTTTGCTTAGCAAAAAAAATAGGAATATGAGCAGCAAAGGGTCTATTTGTGCAAGTTCTAAGGTTATATTTAATTTATACCCAGTTTACAACCAAAAAGTCATATTGCAGATAAATTAGTTAGAGACTTAATCTTTGCAAAAAGAAAGAAATCCCTGTACATGGCCAGTTAGATTTTCTTGGCCAAGACATGATTTCAGTGAATTTACAAATAGATGCGTACATTTTAAGGCCACACATTACCATTATGGTTTCATAACTGGACTGTATTATCCCCATTTTGTAGATGAGGAACTGAGGCACAAAGAATGAGCGACTTGTGCAAGGTCATGCAGGAAGTCTGTGAGGGCTTGGGATTAAACCTACTTGTCTTGAATCTCCTGCCACTGTTGTTAGTCTTAATAAACAAGACCATCCTTCTGTATTCTACTGCTTTGGACATGCAGTGCACCTCTGTAATGGAATAAGTCATCTTAAGAGGGAGGGAGTAGTGCATGAGCATTCCTTGGTAATTTGGTATGACAGACTGGTAAGCCTCCTAGGTAGACATGCTTTTAATAAAAGGGTGCACCTCCTTGTCTCATCTATTACATTTGCCCTTGGGAGACTGAATACGATTAGTGTGGAGGAAATGCTGCTGGGCTTCCAACACAGCCTTTTTTGGGGAAGAGTTGGGAGAAGGAATTCTTAAAGAAAAACAATCGTGGAGGGTCAGCTTCCACCTTAAAAAGAAATAAAAATTGCAGTTCCAGATGCTTTCTGGGTGCAAGTTAAACTGATTTGCCAGGATATTCATTTTAAGATGAAACACAATCTTCACGATGCTTCCTTTTATCTTGGTAGTGAAGTGATAGGTCACAGATATCAAACCAAGGTGATTTAAAATTAGGTACCTAAATGCATATTTATACAGCCAAGTGGCCTGCTTTTCAGATTGTTTATGGCTTTCATGTTCTACACTGTTGAAAATCACTGCTGTTTTAGTTGGGTGTCTGAATATGGAATCATAGAAATTAGGGCTGGCAGAAACCTTGAGACCCAAGTCACGCCTTGGAAAACTCCAGCTCTTAGCTTTTGCTCATTTCTTGAACATGGAAAAATAACAAAGCAATTCTTCTATTGCAAAGAATTCAGACCACAAGTCAGAATGTTTTGACATTATGGGCTTCTGTTTGACATTTTTGGTCTTCTCTGAATCATTGTTAGGCATTTGAACACCTAACGGCGCTAATATTGTGTGGCACCCTTAAACAGTTGTCATGGTACCCCAGTGTGCTTTGTAGCACTGGTTGAGAATCATAGGTATAACCTGCTGTTAAAACGTCCAGTGAAGGGAGGTTGTGACTCTCCAAAGTTGTGCTTATATAGGAACTTGTCCCCCTGGTTTGAAAATTTTGCTGAAAGTCCTCTACCAAGAGAGTTTAAGTATTAGTCCAGTTCTCTGTGAATAGATGTAAACATTTTCTCTTTCCAGTTTCAATCACTCCTATGCCCACTTTCAGTTCAAAACATGTTTCTGAATTGTTGAGTTGGACATATTTTAGCCAGCAGATGAGATGTAAGGTACACAGACTGCTTTAGCATTTGTAGGTCTCTTGAACAAAATACTAGTACCTTTTTCCATGGGAGCTCTTAGGAAATAAATGCAAATGTTTACATTAGATTAAATATTAGTTTGAAAGTGGCCAGCTTTGCATGAAGTACTGGCACTCAAAAACAAGTTGCAATAAATCTCTCTGACAGCATCCCAGATTTAAACTTAAAAGGATAAAGTATGGAAATGTATATGGTAGAAAACTTTTGGCCTAGTCTCCTTTTTGCTCGAGAGGCCCTTGGGCTATGGGTACAGGATTCCCAGGACTTTTATTCCCCTCCCTCATCCAGTGTCAGTTGGTTATGTATTCTTTGCAGCAAGTAGATTTGTGATCCATGCAGCCAGGATATTCATATGATAAACCAGATTAATTTTTTTCTACTTTGAGGGAAATGCGAGTAATGGCAGATGATGTAGTAGTAACCAGTTGCTATAGGTTGATAATTCCCCCCTCCCCCCCCCCAGTTTATCTTTACCTCCAGGGGAGTTTTCAAAACCTTCCCTGCCCACCCATAGGAGCTAGGGGAGGGCAAGGCTGGTACCAGAGGAAGTGTGGCAATAGCATAACAGAGAACTTAGACATCTAAATACCAAAAAATAATTAGGTAGTATTACAGCACTATTAATGTTGCTATATTGTCAATGAAAACAAATGCAACTCTGGCTTTACCTGGAAATGCTTCACACTGTAGGCCTGGATCTGGTTTGTAAATCAGCTTAGGAGATGGGATAAATAATCAAGGTTGCTGTTGAAGAAAGCTACCTAGCAACTACAGATGTAGTATTTAAGTGATCTTCAAGGTTGGGGTGTTAAGACATCTCTGTTCAAATCCATTTTAAGTAAACAAATCTGAGTTGTAGTTCTCTCCTCTATGCTATATGCCACAAACCAGCATTTTTCCCAGCCTCTGTTCCTTGTGTCCAGATGGAAATGAATTGATGGAACTGTTGGGTGGAATCTTGTGATACAGCGTGGCACCAAAACACAGCCCTCCCTCGCCTTGCCATCTCCTAGTATTGATTGCTGGGCCAAGACAATGCTACTAACTAATTACTTTTATGAACACACCTTCTTTCACATACTGAGATTTATTCCCAATTTACCTGAAAGCGTTGTGGGTCTGGTTGAGAGGTTGGTTAGGAAGTCTTGATGTGTTTTGTCTGGTCATTCCCTGAACTCCCCAGATAGCTATTCATCCAACCAGTTTATGAAGATAGAAAAGCTTGAAAATGGTTTGGGTGCTTTTTGTTGCAAGTGGATGAAGGGACTCTGGATTACAGCTCTGGTATCTCACTCTTTTTAACTCACTTTTCCTTCATTTTTGCATATTTTGCCTTGAAAGGATGAATTCTCCACTTTTTGTCTCTCACTTGTAGCATTGTATGGTTATCTCTCTTTGCATGGGAATTAAATGGGAACTGCTTTTAGAACCTGGAGTTTATTTCAAGCTGCAGAATTGACTTGGTGTATACTGCCCCTGGCAGCTTGTGCCATTTGGACTGATGTTTTATAGCCTTAAGTGTGGCTGCTGAGATAGCAAGTCTGCCTGTCATTAGCACACTCTTAGCACTGTCCCTAGATGCCCTTCTGAAGTATACAGGAGCACTGGGATGCAGAGTTGCTATGTTTTGGCTTTTCTTAATTTCTTATGGAAAATTGGATTGGGTCAGAAGGGGAACGAGAAGGGAGAACAAAATGGTCATGGCTTGTTTGTGTTAATCTTATTTCCCTGCAATAGTAAGATACAGGCTTTTAAAAATCATTTGCACAAGCATTCTTTTTCCTTTATCACTCTTGATATTTAAGTCTTTGGTACACTATTGCCATACAGTGTTTTGTCCTGATGCAGTTTAGATGCAACTTGGAGGATTTTGTTTCCTGCCTGAGATTTTGTTGTGAATGATGGGAGTACTTCCGTTGTGTACCTTTCTGGTGAAGTAACTGGTGGCAGACATATTCTTTTGCATGTGTGGTGGTTCAAACTTCTGTAGGCCCAGGAAGTGAGAGATTAGGTGTCTAGAGTTACAAAAATATTCTAACTAGAAAAGTCAGTTTTTCTTCAGGAATTTTAGTTGAAACTGGTGATAAAAACCTGTCTTCCTCCGCAGAAAATGTTTCGATTTAGCAAGACTGAACACATTTCCTAGCCTACTAGAACAGCTGTTACTGCCCTATGAAATTCTCAGTAATGAAAAATGTGTTGATTTTCCTTTTTCTTTCATACTCTTTTATTCCTTAGTCTGTGTAGTGTCAGCTATATTGCTTTAATACATAAAGCAGAGAAAAGCTTTGAGATGGGTTTTCTGTGTTAGGCACTTTATACTATGAGTAGAAGAATCCTGACAAGGATTATGCAGTCTGAATTTCCCCTTACAGTAGGTGCCATGCATATAGCATTTTGACACTATGATAAAGCTGCTGAGTGGGTTGTAGTTGTTTTTTGTTTTCCCATGATATGCATGAGTGCCACGGTCTCTGGTATAGGAATCCTGGTACATGGCCAGCAATGTAGGTCACCCTCTCATAAGTACAGTGGAGAAACACTGGTTGTGGGTAACTGCCAAAGCTGGTGTTTTATGGGCCGTGAGGGTACTGCCATGTATAATACAGATGTCTAACTCTGCGTAACTCTTTTGAAATGGCTACTGTAATTTATATCCTGTTTTTTGTAACAAAATTAAAGTGTGTAAGAATGTCAGATCAGAAACAAGTTTTTAAAAGTAAATCATTTCTACTAGCATTATAATAGTAAAATAAGGCACACTATAAACTTTGTAGTTGGAGTATAACATTTCTTATCTTTATAAAAGTATTTAATAAAAATATAAACTGCAAGTTCTGTGATCAGCACATATATTCAGAGATGGCCTTCAGTGTCTGAATAGCCTAAACAAGAATGAGGTCAGAGTTTGCACTTCAGATGTTCAGAAAGTGATTAGATGTTCAGTAAGTGTTTTCTCTTACTTGAGTGAAAAAGTGTGCAAGAAGAGAGTAGTACTAAGGCAGCTGAGCAGAGAGGGGTGGTTAGCAGGGGTGCACCGATTTTTTTTTTTTTTTTTTTTTAAGGAGGCATATCGGCTGATACCAGATTTCTGATACAGCTGTGTGCAGCTGGTAAGCCTGTTGTGGTGGAATGGGTGGGGGGCAGATCAATGCCCCCTGCAGTAAGGGAGGGAGTAGGGTAGGGGCTGGGGCAGATGCTGCCTAGCTGGTGGGCAGGCAGGCATGGGATGGAGCCA
>NW_017728929.1:8771535-8781263 GCF_001723895.1 Crocodylus porosus | reverse complement strand
GAGGCAGCTGGGTTCAGAGCGGGTCATAGTGGTGTAGGGAAGGGGCTGGGGCAGATGCTGCCTAGCTGGTGGGCAGGCAGGCATGGGATGGAGCCATGGCTTGTCCAGGGGGTGAGGGTGGGAGGAGGGGGGGCAGCTCCTGCTACTGTGTGCACCTCAGCAGGGCATGTCGGGGGGTGGTGCCCCCAGATGTGGGCGGGCTGGGGCCAGGGCTGTGCTGGGTTCTTTTCAGAGGCAGCTGGGTTCAGAGCGGGTCATAGTGGTGCTGGGAAGGGGCTACAGGGGGAGGGGGAGCTGCAGCCATCCCAAATTTCATTGTAGCCCACCCCCCCCAGTGGCCTTCCTTCTAGAACTGCCGCCTGCCCTGAGCCCAGCCCTTGTGGAGAAGAGCTTGGCGCAGTCCTGGCTCCAGCTTGCAGCTGCCACCTGCCTGTCCTGTGCTGTGCAGATTGAGGGGTACCTCCCCCTGCCTGACCCTGCGACCTCCCGGGGTGCATGTAGTGGTGGAAGCCACCCCCTGGCCGAGCTTCAGCTCCGTCCTGCACCCTGCCCTGCCCTGCCCCACTCTGGCTGGGCAGTGTCTGCCTCAGCTCCTGCCCCACTCTCTCCCTCCCTCACCACGGGGGATGTTGATCTGCCCCCCCCCGACATGCCTCTTCCCGCCCCTCTTCCCTTCCACCACAACAGACTTACCTGCTGCATGCAGCTCTTCAAGCTGCAGCGCTGTGCTCCTCACTGCTTGAGTGCTGCATTTTGGCTGCGTGCACACACAGGCATTTATTGGGCAAATTATTGGCAAAAATCTCCCCGCAGCTCCATCCCACGCCCCGCTCCAACCCCATTCTCTCCCTCACTGTGGGGAGCCTCGATTTGCCTCCGCTCCCCACCCCCTAATGTCCCTTTCCCGACTCCAGAGACTTATGAGCTGGACACTGATTTCCACTCTGCCAGGATGTATATTGGCATTCTTTATCAGACATTTGTGTGTATAATAGGTGGAGTTGGCAGCACCAACTTACATTAAGGCTGTCTAGTTGTTTATATCTTTGCCAGGCATTTGGGCTAATATTTTCTGTGCTGGTTGTCTGTGTCAGACTGATTTATTTCAAAGTTTGCCTTGTTTTGCCATGAATGGGCAATTGGAGCAGGCAAGGGTAATGAGGCTAGGGATGTGGTGAGAAGACTGGAACTTACCTGTTAGGTAGGGGTGGGGCTGGGGTGAGGAAGGAATCGGTTAGAGGAGAGGTGACAAACGTTCAGCCCATTGAGCTGTCTCATCCAGCTTACTGGGCACGTGGAGCAGCCAGGAATTTGGCATCCTGGAGAGACAGCAGTGTTAATACCTGCAGCTGCCTGAGCCAACACAGCAGTCCCTGAGCCCTGCTCTTCCTGTTGCTCATTTCCTGGTTATGGAACCTTGTTGGGGACTTGTTTCCGTGGTGGTGGGACAAGCTATGGTAATGTCCCTGAGGCTCCTTGAGCCAACACAGCAGCTCAGGCACCCGCAGGTGTTCATCACAGCTTTCATTACTGCCAGAGAGGGTCTGGATTGAGCCTGTGAGAGTTACCAACTTGTGTTGGAGAGATGGAGCAGAAGGTGTCAAAACTCAGGGAATGGGCAGAAGAGGACTGTGAGCATTATGGAATTTTCCCTTAGAACCCGGAATAAAATTTAAGATTCTTGGGGCTTGTGATTCCCAGGCTATTGGCAAATAATTATGAAACTCTTGGTAATAGGATTCATCCCTTTCTAGGGCGGGTCTCCATACAGGATGGCATTCTGCTTAGCGTTGTTCTTGGATAGTGTTAACTGAAGTGCCAGAAGTTTGTAAGGGTCACCAAATGATTCCAAACCTGTTGGCTCCTTTTATGGATGTCACTCTGGTGCATGGTGGAGTTTGCTTTGAGCAATATTAAAAGAACAGGAAGGTTGAAAAGGCAAGCACTCAGTTCCAGTCATTAACAAGGTAGTGGACTGCAGGAAGAGTAAGGGTGGACTTCAGAGTGTCAGAATGTCCCCTGGAGAACTGAATTCAGTCCTTGCCTCTGTCGTGGAGTTCCTGTGTTATATGGGGAAAAGTGCCTCAATTAACCTGTGAAAAATTGAGTTTGAAACCCAACTTGAGACTTTGGGAATGTTTTACAGAAGTGTTTAACACTCAAAACTGCAGCTGCAGAGCCTGGGGACTACAGTTTCATAGTTTTATAGTTGTTAGGGGCTGGAAGGGACCTTTACAGATCACTGGGTCCAAACCCCCTGCACTTGGGCAGGAAAAACTGCTGGAATCAAATGACCCCAGCAAGACTTTGAGCATGGAGAATGGCTTATAATGCAAAGCATGCTGAAAAATCAGGTCCTGAGTGTCAAATCAAGCACCCAAAATCGGTAGGCGTATTTGATCTTAACATCTCTGTCTCAGCCCCCCCATCTGAAAAAGGAGAGTGGCACTTCCCAGGTTCTGGGATGTTTGGCAGGTTTTCCTCTCTAGGCTTAAAAAAAAAATACAACCCACTGAATCTCCTCTGTAGAAATTCCATTCTGTGGCATTTGGGGTATTTGTTGTGTTTCCCCCATGTGAGTTTGGGACCTTTACATCCACTGTACCAGTCTCTGCCTCTTGAGCTAATGAAGTTGTAGACAGCAGTAATAGGCTATCACTCTCTGTGACTAGCCAGTAGAAGGAAGTGCAAAGCACAGTGTTTTTTTCCCCTCGCTCTTCACGTATACTTGCAGGCAGGAACATTGCCTGGATTCTTTGGTTTGGTGGTGTTCCAGTGTCTGGTGGGAAATGTTCTCTGTGCTGCTTCTGCCCCCTATTTGAAGGTCTGTCTCATCCAAGCCACCTTAATCCCTGCTCTAACTCCTTCGTCCAGTTCCAACCTCCTGAGTACAAAATTTACATCCCTGTTTCCTTGCTGGCTAGGCCATTCTCTTCCTTCCTTTGCTCCCAAGCTGCTTGGCCACTTTTCCCATCTAACTCTCCGCTTCTGTTTCCAACTAACTCTCAGTTTTTGCAAGTCTTGTGATGATTATAGTATTTCTCAAAGCCTTGGGTACTGGAGCCAAGATTGAAGGTGGGCGAGTTTCTTACCTTTGTCTTTGCATGGAAAAGCTTTAGAAATATGAGTTGAGGTAAAATAAAAATAACCTGAGTTACAAAAGAACCCCCCCCCCCCACACACACACACAGGCATGCACACTTTTCGAGCCTGTCATAATTTTGGGAGATCTGATATAGCCTTTGATCCTTATAATTAGAAGTGTACCAGTATATCAGTCCATATCATATTGGCACTGATAAAAGGAAAATTGACATTATTGGCAGTCAGCTTTTTGGCTGATGTGGCTGATCAATGTTACCAATAAGTGCTGCATGTATGCGCACAGCCTCAGCATGCACGTGGCGAGGAATGCAGCCTGGCAGCGTGGAAACCAGTATCTGGCCAGTAACTTTGTGGGAGGGAAGGGACGTGGTGGGGGCAGATTGAGGCCCCTTGGGTGAGGGAAGGAGTGGGGCTGGGGTGGGTGTTGCCCAGCTGGGATGAGGTGGGGAATGGGGTGAAGCTGCGGCTCGTGGGGGGGTGAGTGATTCCTGGGGGAGTCATGGAGAGGCATGTGCTCCCTGGATCTGTGCGTGGGATGAGGTGGGCTGCCTGCTGCAACCTCTTCCTGGTGGGGGCTGGGCCTGGGAGGAGGGCTGTGGAAAATTTTGAAGTGTAGTCCCCCCATAACCCCAGCGCCACTGCCGTCCACCCTGCCTGCCCTGAGCACATCTTGGGTGTAGCCCCTGCTTGGAAGAGGCTGGTGCAGCCTCTGGCCCTGATCACACAGTGGCAGCCTGCCCTTGCCTAGTGCACAGAAGCAGGACGCACATGCCCCCCATAGCTCCCCCAGGGTGCATGTAGCAGTGGCAGCTACCCCACTCCCCCGGATGAGCCATGGCTCTGTCTTGTGCCCTGTCCTGTCCCAGCTGTGCAGCTCCTGCCCCAGTCCCACTCCCTCCCTCACCAAGGGGGCCCTTTCCTTCCCCCCAAGACTTACTAGCCAGATGTTGCTCTCCAAGCTGCCAGGCTGTATATCGGCAATTGGATCGGTATCGACCAGTACGGCTGGTTAATAATTGGTCATTGGTGCACCCCTCCTTATAATAAATAAAAGGTGGTCTCTGCTCAATAGTCCTTTGAGATGATGCATTCAGGGGTAAAAACAATTAACTTAAAAAAGCAAATCAATTTAACTTGAATGGCTACAATTCTACTAAATTAAGTCCCTGAAAGCAGGGCCTTCTACAGGGCCTTCTAGGAAATGTCAGGCAACCTTTGTAGGCGTTGCCTCCTGTTGAATGTAGTCAGCTGTCTATAGGACTCTCTTACTGTTTTCCCAAGTTATTTTAAGTAAAATTTCATTCCTTTTTTTTTTTAATATGCCAGCAAAGATGCTTACCTTCCAGCCCACAGGCCAAATGTGGTCCACAGAGCCATGGGTATTTGGCCCATTGGGCTCTCCGTGAATTGTGGGATTCGACAACAGGAGAGTAGTGGCAATCAATATGGCTAACCTGCTGCTGCTGCCAAATCCCCAGACCTTGAGATCTGTGTAGCAGGTTGGGGTCAAGTCACACCCTTTCCCCTCACCTCTGCAGGTGGATGAGGCCTGACCATGCTCCCTTTCCCTCGTGCAACTGCATTGGATCTCATTTAACACCCACCCCCTACCAATACTGTGTGGCTGGGTCAAACTCCTTTTCTCCCACTGGGCCAAGCTGGGGCTGGCCTTGTTCCTGTGAGGTCAGGTTGGGGACTGTGCCTCCACCCCCTCCTTGCCCTATGGGCTGGTTTAGAGCCAGGGTACCCTCTGTCACTCTCCATGCAGCTGGATGGGGAATTGCCACAGCTGTCTTGTGCTGAATTGAGACCATCAGCTGGATCCAGCCTGCAGATGTCCTGGGCACTGCCCATCCAGCCCACTGGCCAAAAAGATTGAGTACCACTGCTCTTTGTGACAGTTAATGGACTACTCCAGTATTAAATTCCTTTCATAGGTTCTGCATTGATACCAGCAAGTTTCTTCAGGTCTTTTGCAGCTTCCCAAGCTGTTGTCTATTCTTTGTCACCTGTTTAAACATTCTTCTTACTCTGCTGTTTGCCTTGGAATGTCTCCTGCTTTAACATCTGGCCTATTTTCAAGTTTTACTGTAGTTTCTACAATAAAATACAGTACATTCAAACATAGATTTCATAGACATTAGGGCTGGAAGGGACCTCGGGAGATCATCGAGTCCAGCCCCCTGCCTAAAGGGCAGGAAGTCAGCTGGGGTCATAGGATCCCAGCAAGATAAGCATCCAATTTACTCTTGAAGGTGTTCAGTGTAGGTGCTTGAACCACCTCCGATGGCAGACTGTTCCAGACCTTGGGGGCTCGGACAGTAAAGAAATTCTTCCTTATGTCCAGCCTGAAATGGTCTTGCAGGAGTTTGTGACCGTTCGACCTCGTCATCCCTTGGGGCGCTCTGGTGAACAGACGTTCCCCCAGATCCTGGTGGTCACCCCTGATAAACTTGTAGGTGGCCATCAGATCACCCCTGAGCCTGCGCTTTTCTAGGCTAAAGAGTCCCATGGCTCTCAGCCTGTCATCGTAAGATCTGTTTTTATTTATATCTGTTAGTTATTTTTCATAGTTTTATCTTTCATTAACAAAGATTGTTTCAGTATTAAGCTTAACTCTGAGCTCAATTTTCTGCTCATGGTGAGCAAAAAATCATAATTGTTGGAATGTAATCTGTTTGCCCACCTGTAAAATGGATATAATGGATCCTCTTTTTTAAGTGCTTTGAGGTCTAGGGATGAAAACTGGTAAATATTATTACATCAACCAAACTTTCATTCTGCCTATCTGAAAATATCTGTTCAACTGTTTTACATCTCAGTGTGTCTTTATACAGCTATACATCTAAAAAAAAAATCAGGTAGTTTGCTGTGATATTTTATCATTGACAATTGTCTCCTTACATTTAATACCAACAAAAATATTCTAACATGTAACTGTATAATACATAAGCCATCTTTTTATTTCCAGTTAGCTCATTCTCTGAGTGCTAACAAATCTTTCTACAAGATATGGAAAGTAATATGCAGATTTATAAATTGTCCTGAGACACTCTGGAAAAATAACAAATTGATTAGTGGGAGGTCAGTGATTGCTTACTGGTGAAGAAGATCCCATTAATTACTGAAATGCAGTTGCTTAAACAGTGAGGATCATTGTTCCTTACCATAGGAGCGAAATGTTCAGCATTCTTGAGACAGAAAGCTTTTTCTAACCTCATTACAAATCCAAGGGCATATGAACCTTGTGAATTACACTTAGATGCTTGGTGCTGATATTTTTTTAAATTCCAAATCTGGGTATATGCTATGTAGCACGTGACCTAATACTGTTGTGGCAACTGTTTCTGGCCTTCCTTATTACTGAGTGAATTAAGTTGTAATTCATAGAGCCATCCATTCATCCCTTCCATATTTCTGAGGAAATTATTTTTTTGAGTAATTTGATTTGACTTTGATTTTGCAGATGTGTCGGCAAATGTCTAGGGATAAGTAGGCAAAACAAGTTTTTCATAGAAAGTTTAAATTAATTTACTCTAAAAAAAGCACCCCCCCAGCATACAAACTAAATGAAGCAATGTTTCCTCCCCTCAGCCCTTCCCATAATGCTTTCCCACTGTGTAATCAAAAATCAGATCGGGCTAAGTGTCAGGATTTTGTTACACAAAGCTCTCGGGTCAGCAGCGATATCATTTATTAGACCAACTAAATAGTAGCAAAATATCCTTTCTTTCTTCAGGTTGAGGAGAATTCAAAGATCGTAAAAGTCCTCCGAGGTGAACAGTAAACTCCATTTTATGCAGGCGAGGTAGAGGCTGGAAGTGTATTTCCCTGGGAATCTGACAGTGCTTTTGTGAGAGTATTGCTCTGTGTTGTGCAGGTTAGTCTGTCCTCTTTCCTGGAGGTGGCTGATGTCAGGGGCAGCCAGGGAGGTGAAAACTTTTTGTTATATTTCTTTTCTGTGATTTAACATATTTAGATTTCCTGATGTGCCTGTTCATGTAGATCTGAAGAAATAACAAATTTTGGACTCTAAAAAAACTACCAGTGTGATATGTAGGGAAGGAAGATTTCTTGGATCTTGTTTTAGAAACAGGACAAACACCTTGAATGGAGAATGGGCTTTTTGGTTCTACAGCTTGCACTGAAGTTCTGTCAGTACAAGTGGGTTAACCAGTGAGTGAGACACTGTATATGGCGGAGTCACTGTTGGGAGCACAGTCATGCACTTTGCAGCTGTTACAATAATTGAAGAAGCTTGTTCTGAGCTTCAACTTTTCTGTAGTAAAATTTCTGCTTTGTGACTGTTCTCCAGAGTGAACTTGTTGGGTGAAACCTGGAGCCACTGGTCTGCTATCTGAACTAAAGGAAAGGGTTCATTGGGTCAGACTGGTATGTTAAACCTGTCTCTATGGTTCAATCAGTAGAGGGGGGGGCAAAGAGCTCCACTGTTAGTGTATTGGAAGTAAATGGCTTTTCTAAAGAGAGTAGCTTCTGTTTCATCTCCTGCTCCCATCCTTGGGACTGTCTACCATTGTTTCCAGTAATGGATATTTACGGTAGTGGTAGAGTCAGTACTGGAAGCACTACAAGTGTGGAACTTAAATGCAGGTTCTTCCCTAACAGTGCTACGCGTAGATTTGGTCACCCAGAGTTTGTGTTGCAGTGAGCCTGGGGTGATCAATCTGTGGCACAGGCTGCTGCTGTGTATGGCATGTGAGCTGTAGGCGCTCGGTACAGGGGGGTGCAGGAATGGAGGCGGGCAGGGGTTCAAGCCTTTGGCAACACTGAGCAGAGTGGGGGCAGGAGGCTGACTGGAGCAGGGATGTCAGTGCCAACACCTGGTTAACTTGTCTCTGGCCCTGCAGCTGCTGTCAAATTCGGAGCCTTGGATCCTTGCTTGCCATATAAAAATGCAGCTTTTGCAGGACAAGGGAAGGGTTAACTTGCTTTTTGGCAGTGACCTCTCTTGAAGCAGGGTCCTGTCCCTGCTCTGCAAGAGGCTGGAGCTCCCCAGCCTCCATTCCAGTACTGCAGGGTGCAAACTCTATCAGTCACACCTCTGGGGAGTGGGAATCAGTGGCACTTGGGGAGGATGGGAGCTTAATTTATGGCAGGCGTGCTAAAAAAGTTGGCTTCCTTTGCACTGAACAAGTGGAAATTGACGAGTTGGTTATTTCCTTCTCTCTTTCTCTCTCTCTCCAGTCAGTTAGTAGGGAAGGGTCAGTGCATGTATAGCTGAAGTCCTAATAAACCCTTCTATCTGGCTTGTTTTTGTTTGCTGGAACTGATCTTGTTGCAAGCCTCAATTTATTTAGCGTGCTTTCAGAACTCAAGGGGAATGTGAAAGAACGGTAAGTTATGAAGGAAAGCAGTTTTGAAGCTCATCTGCTTTTGGTGTTGATCTCATTTATTTTACGTATAACTAATGAGTTGACAACTGGAGCTCATAATACAGAGGGTACTACCTATACATCATTCATCTGTAGTTCACTTGCATGCATTAAATAGAGTTGCTCTTATACTTCTCCAGTGTCAAATTAATTATAATTTCTGCTTTATACATATGTATGCATGTTCACATTGACTAAGAACTACATTAAATTGCAAAAAAGATTTTTGATATGAGCAAGGATGTGCTATACTGGATACTTTTTAAAGAGTTGAAATTCCATGGCACTGCTTAAATGTGGTGTGGGCTTAATAGACTGTGAGTTTCAGGTGTTGAGACTTGTTCATGCTTGGGGTCCCCCCCCCGAAAAAGTTTCCTTCCTATAACACAGCCACTGGTTGAAACACAGACAGCCCCCAGAAATAAAACTGTGTCAGACATGACTAGAGATGACCCAGGAGGAAGTTAGGATGAATATCAAAGCTTCTGAATATCTGTCTCCCTGCAGGGACAGAGCTTGACTGACCAACATGGAGAAGCTTGAATTGCCTCAACAAAAGTTGTTAAGACTAAAGTTAACATACAACTTGTGGGGATATTCCAGTGATGCATACACCATGTACAAATGTGAAGGAAATTTTCAGATTACAGAATGCTTAATGACCTGTCCCTGTATAGGAGAACCATGCACCAATGATGGGTAGCTAAGGCTACATAGTGAGCAATAGTATGTTCCTGTTTCTGGATCCCAATTTGAGCAATGTATTTGGATGTGAGAAGAAGTTTTTTTGCCTTTTTGGCTTTTCACTGTTAACAAAGTGCTATGTGCTAGAAAATGGGGTGTGTGCATGCATGTGGACTGTGGTATGAGGTGATTTCTCTGTAGATGAGCTTTTTGCAAAAGGTAGTGTTATTAGTAGCCTATTCTTTACTACTTTTTAAAACTGAATGTGCAGACTTGGTCAAGCTAAAGGTTTTCTTGGTAAGCTGCCAGGAACTTTAAGAGCAGTATCTACTTTGCATATCTTTGCTTATTAATCACTGCAAGAAAATCATTACTGTGCCAGTACTAGAGAAGATTACAGGGCAGATGGGGCAACTGACAACTGACGCCCAGGAAAAAGCCAACCTATTATATGGGTACTTTGCGTCAGTCTTTCATCAGTCACACGGGATGCCCATGCCTGCTATGGGACAGGGAAATCTGGGTGAGGGGGATCCCCTACTCTCC
>NW_017728929.1:8740371-8770454 GCF_001723895.1 Crocodylus porosus | reverse complement strand
ATCTCCCGAGGTCCCTTCCAGCCCTAATGTCTATGAAATCTATGAAAATAAGAAATACCAATTATAATGCATTGTTTGTGGGCCAAGCCTCTGTAAAAGGAAGTGGCTGATTGGAGCCACAGGAAATATTAGAATTGAGAGCAATTTTAAAGACTCTTGACCTGAACTAAAAACTTATTCACATAGAAGCAGCTAACTGCTTCTAGTACAGCGTTCACACACATTTACAAGGTGGAAATGGTTAGTTTTGTTTTGTGATGTAATGCCTTTTGATTGTGGCTTTGGAGAATGTTCTATCCTTTTTTTTTTTTTAAGAAAGACTTATCAAAGTTAGCTAAGTCTTTTGAATACCCCATGATCAGATTATTTGTCTCTTGTAGTTAAGCTGACTGTCGAGCATATGAACAGTCAGTTTTGGAGAGACCTCTGTACATTAAGTTGAAATTAGCTTGCTATATTTTTGCCTCTGCTTTCATGTAGTATTTTTTCTGAGTTTACTTATATTTTTTTTTTGCCCAGTCCAGTTGATCAGTAAATGCCAGCATTGTTTACTTGACCCAAGTTTGCTTTTCTACTTACGAGCCAGCTAGCAAAAATACTAGGGAGGAGGGAAGGGGAGTCTGGAAAATGATAGACTGAAAAGAATTTGGCCTGGTTTTGCTGTTGTATGCATCATTTAGTTTATTTTGCAAGGTATTACACTGAGTGCCTCTACATCCTTTGTAGATGAAGTGTGCAGGCAAAGTGTAGCCTTGGGACAGAATTTGGAGGCACATTTCATGGAGAGGGGGTGACGCCAGTGCCTGCCTGCCTGAAATCATTCTAAAGGCCCCAGGCCGGAGGCAATGCTTGCACTGTGGTAGTGTTGCAGGATGGACGACTCCTGTTCCATTAACCAGGAACCTTTCCTGGCAGTGCACCAAGACACCCTGGGTCAGCTGAAGTTTCTGTTGATCAGATTTGTTCAGAGATTTTTATCCCAACACTGAATAATCACTGCTCACTTTTTTTGTGTGTGGAAACTTGTCTGTTTCTGATGAAGGTAATGCCTTTCAGAGTGGACCCAAAGGCTCTTCTTCAGTTTGCTTGCATGTTGAAAGTCTTTGCTTGGTTGAAGAAGTTTAGATTAGAGTTTGTTTTCTTCCCTCCTTTGCCTGGTTAATACTTTTTAAAAATTCCATCTTTTTGCCTCTCTTAGTTTTATGGCCGTATAGTTTGACCTTTGCCACCTTGGATTCCCAGTCACCTACAATAATCTAGAGATGTGCGGAGTAGTTTATCTGAGACTGCTGAATGCTAAAAGGACTTAGGGCAGAGGTGGGCAAAATGCAGCCCGGGGGCCAGAAGCAGCCTGTCAGGCCATTCTATCCAGCCTGTGGGGCCCCTAAAAAATTTAAAAAATTAATATTAATCTGCTGTGAGCTGCCTGTCATGTGGGCCTTGATGACTTGCCGAAACTCAGTAAGTGGCCCTCTGCCCAAAATAATTGCCCATCCCTGACTTAGGGCAGTAATTCTTACTGAAGTTATTGGCTGCTTTCTAATGTTGTGGTGATTTGAGCTTAGTGTGTTTGCACATAGAGGTTAAAGAAGTGCCCTTTATAGAAGGGAGGTGGAATGGATTATGGTTTGGGTTCTTTTTGGCCATTCTCTAAGGCACTCTTGTTCTTAGTTTGCACAAGTTCCATATTGGCAGACAGGGTATATTGGTTGCTCTCGCCAGGCTGTGAGCAAGTAGTTCATTGCCGTTGGTATTTTTCCTTAAAATCTACGGCACTAAAAGAAGGAATCGGCTCAAAAATATTTTATGAACTAGTTTTTTTCAGGTGTACCCTTTGCTTGAAGAAAACTTTCAAGACCAAGGTCGGCAGCTTCTCATTATTTCTTCTTTTTGGTGCCTTTGCCTCTGTTATGAAACAGTCTGAGACCACTTGATTCTGTCAGCATTTCTCTATAGTGACAAGGTTGCTTTAAATTGTCTAGATGCTGTGTTAACATGCTGTTGTTGATGGGGCAGGAAGTGACTGTGGCTAGGTAGCACAATCTGAAAAGAAAACTTGGCGGAAAGCTGCTTTCAGCTAATCCAGGGAGGAAATGAGTTATAATCAGTATTGAGTGAGCTAATCTCAGGAAATTTATTGCTCAATGGGAGCCTTTGAAAAAAGAATATGCACACACAACATTCTGCATTGAACTGAAAAGTCTGTTTGGTCTATGAAGATAGAAATCTGATCACAACCACACAGCCCAAACTGGTGACTAGAAACTGTACAGCATCTGTAGACCTGTTTGCTGAAGGCGTACCAATAACTTTTTTTCTCTTCTGCCTGTCCTCCACAGCAAACACATAAATATAATAAGCAGATTAGACTGTGCTACCTCCAAGGAAAATACTTTTGAGAATATTGTTCCCTAGAAAGTAAGCAGTTGGGTGCAGATGTTGGTAATCAAAATCACAGGAAGCATTCATCAGAATATTCAGAAATTACTCCTTAGAAACTTTGTATAAGTATTGTTATAATACAGATTGTTTTAATTCTTAGCATTAAATCAGTTTTCCTACACAAGTCCTTTCTTACAAGACACTCCTTTCCCCAAAACATGCACATGTAATTTCTTTCAGCTCCCTTTCTCCATTCAATATCCTTTGTCTTGGAGAGGGGGAGGGGAGGAGGGGGACTTATTTATGGGACATTTTTTCTTTCCTCTGTTTTACTCGCATCTGGATCTGTCCAAACTGTTGCTCTGTGTGCAAGACAGTGCCAGTAGCACCGTATATGGTTGTTTAGGAAAGTAGCAGATGATAGCCATGAGCCACGTGGATTGCTGTGAAGATGACTTCCTTTTCCCCACCCTCCAACTACAGGCTAGATGGCCAGAAGAGGGAAATTTTCTCCACTTTAGCTGCTGCTTTCATTGTTGCTATCTCTTTCTCTGATTTTCCTCCACCAGTTCCTCTTCTCAGGTTTATTTTCAAGGCAGCTGTATGCCCTAGCATTCTGATCCCAGATGTGCCCCAGGTTATTTTGTACTTACAGCCAGGGTGTTTAAAATACTTCTCTGCAATAACAGAGATTGATCTGGGATTATAGGTAGAAAAATAATCACTTCATAGAACTGAAAGAAAGTAAACTACTTCTACTTTTGGGCCAGGTCTGTGAAATAAACCTTGATTATGAAATTCAGATAGCATTCAGTCTACCTTTCATTGCTAATTGTAGAAGGAAAAAGCAGGTAAAATTAGCTAGCAAAAATGTTTGGTCATTTAGAACAGAACTGAATCTGATTGGCTGTCCTGTAAATCTAGTGTCAAAAGACAGCTGTGGAAGAGTGGATTTATTTTACTATCACTCATATTAATCATTTACTAGTTCTTCAGTAAAAAGCCTGCATTGATTTTTTTTTCATACAAAGAATTCTATTACTAAATTGTAATAGGAGTCTTGAGCTGTAATTTGGCCATTTTTAAAATTAGCTTGAAGTTTGACTGCTTTTAAATACCTTTCAAATGTTTATTCTCTGAAAGTATCCTCATAACTCCTTGTATTTTACTTTTGTTCAAAAGCTTGAAATTTTACAGAGCACAATAAAGCAAAAATGTAATAAAAATAAAGATGTTTCAGGGCAGGTATCAGATCAATATAACAAGCAAGTGATTGAAAAGGAATGAGGTAGATATAGGACCGCAGATAGTCATTCCTCAAACATGCAAGGGGGGGAGCTTTAATTTGCATTTGAGAAGCAGGAGAAACAAAACTAGATTTCCAGGGTAGAGGGATTTCATGTAGGTAAGGTCTGTACTTAAGATGTAGCTTCATAGAGAACATTTCTTGCATTATCCTTACATATGGGGTGGTATGAAGGCAGGGAGGGGAACTAGGAAAAATAATAGTGTTCAGATGGTGCCACATCTTTGATATCAGTAATGCTTCTGAAAACACTGCTGACTTCTTTTCAGACTGCTCATCTTCATTACTTTTGATGTTTTGTTTGTTTTGCCCTTCTGACAGGTACTGGAACTCTTGCTAAACCAGGTATACAGACAGCATCAACCCAGATGAAAAAAAGGCTAGCACAACTCCTCACTTATATAGCAGCACAGTGAAAATGAAACTGAAAATGTTACTGTTAACCAATGACAGTGGCTTTGTTTCAGGGCAGGGAGAGAGGCACTATGCTTTTCCTGCTTTTGTGAGGGCAGCTGAAGACTTGCCTGTGAAGGGAAGTAGCAGCCGGCCTGGCTGGGGCTGAAAGCTGTACTCTTGAGCACCTATGCGACTGGGCTGTTATCTCTCCCAGATTTCCCTGGTATGCTTTGGAAAGCAGGACCATTAGAGATATAGTTCCCAGCTCTATTCCTGTCTGACTAGTGAATCATTTTAGATTGGATCTAGCAGATGCTAGACCCATATTGTAGCGGGAATTAATTTAAGTCCTAAATGATAGGCTGTAGGTATTGTGTTGTTTTAAAAGACTAACTGCGGTTTGAGCCACTGCCTACCTGCCCTCATAACTTTAAATTTCCAGTAAAGATCGAAAAATGAACTTTGTATTACAAATTCATTCCTGTTGGCTTTGCCTTTAACTGTGGATCTGTCCCTTTACACAATCAGCTTTGTCACTCCTCCATAATCTTTTTTATGCAACCTAACTTGCACGCTCATTTGGGACTTCAGGAAGTTAGATAAAGGTCTAATGAATACAAATCTTTTATGCCTAACTTCAGTACCCTCAGGCTTTCTGACACATTGCATAGAAATGTGAAATTTGGCATCACTTGCTAAACTATGATTTTTTTTTTACCTTAAATCATCATGTCCCTGGTCAAATTAGCCAGATCAAGTCTAAATCCATTTGAATCATCCAGGAACCATATGTGGCCCTGCTACCAGCAAGTATCCTCCACCCCAGTCTGTAACTTCAGTTGCTTCCAAATCCTTTGGCAAGGATCCTACATGCAGGCCCAGGCCTGGAGGCTTGGGGTTCAGATGCCAAGTTTTGTTTGCCCTCAACTGTATGGTGTGATAACTCCTTGCAGGTGTCAGAATTTCAGTTGTTTCACAGTTCTTGCAGTTTCCTGTACACACTGGCCATGATTCAGCAAGCCAGGCAAATATGTGGTGATACAAGAGGAGCTATGCTAGGATGTCACCAAAAAGATGCCTTTTCCCCTTTAAGGGGATGAGGGAGCAGGAGTCATCTTCAGACTGCAGGCCTGGCTTGTACCCTGCTCTTTCTTCTCTGGCCCCTGTACAGATTTCCAGCCTTTCTACAGTGGTTGCAAAAGCACTTCCTGATTTTGTGAAACCATTTCCCTGCATATTGAAGGTGTGGTGTAAGGATGGGGGAGGGTGGAGACTCCAGCGAGATTTGACTACTTTCATTTAAGCCCAAGTTACAGTTTAAATGAAAACTGTATAAATTGGTAATGGCCATTGAAATGAATCCATGAGTTATATTATGAGTGGAGCCAGTAGGAGCTTCCCATTATTATTGTTTTAATATCATCGGTTCAACGTCATGTCCCTCCTGCAGCAGTTGAAATAAGGCTTCGATATTTTGCAATTATAGAGAACTCTTTTTTGAATTAAATAAAAGTAACATTTCTTATGGGATTTTCAGTCTTTTCCAAAGTAAAAGACTTCATGTTGACAAAATTTCAAATATCTTTATAATCGTTTCATCACCTGTGATTTATAACCATGGACTTTTCTTTTTTTTTTTAAAGGTGAATGAATCCTTTTCATTTGCAAGTGGCAAAACCACTTGCATAAATGTGTGGTTAATGTAATGCTACTGTGCAGTTCTCTTCGCTATCCTGTTTGGCTTTTGTTATATTGTCTTCCTGCTTTCTGCACTGTTGCCCCAGATCATTTTCCTCTCCAGTGCTACAGGCAAGATCATGGGTGTTTCCAGGCACTCTGGAAGAACCGAACAGCTGATGAGCTGGGCCTCAGATTGTCACTTCTAAAGCGTTTTTATTTTTTTCCTTATTGGCTTTGGGATTTCTCAGCACTTTGCATCCCTAACCCAATAAGCTCTTTTGACATCTGGGGTGGGGTGAATAAAAACCCAACAAGGAACCAGTAGCTCTAGGCCAAACAATTTAATACAGTGTAAAATACGAGTTGGATGTAAGTTGTCTGGGGGCTGCTTAGGCAACTCAATCCTGAGAATTATTACTCTACACCAGGATTGTTTTAGAAAAAACTTGAAATACTAAAAAAATTCTAAGTACTTTACTAGCTAAATTGAATTAATTAATAACATTTTACGGTGAAATTGCCAGTTTATTTCCCCAGTGTTTATAACTGAACTTTTCAACATGACTTGGGCAATGAGATGCATGCCATGAACAGCTAATCCACACTGGGCAAGAACAAAGTGCAGGGCAATTTGTTCAGCTAGAGCATAGCGTAGAGATAATATCAAGGAGTACCAACAAGAGGCCTTTGACCGAAACAGCCATGTTAAAACTCTTGTATCAGATTTATTTTAAAAAGGTAAGTACAAAAGAAAAAAGCAGTTAGTACTTGTCCTTCTTGCCACTTTTTCTAGATAAAGAAATTTTGCTTCGCTACTACAATTCTGTTATGCTGCTTTCCTTTAATTTTCAAGAATGGAATTAAAAGGGAATTAAAATTTGAACAAGCAGTAGTTCAGTCCAACTTCTTTGCACAAAAGACATAAACATATTTTCTGTGCTTCATAGATTTATAAGGCCAGTAGGGGCACGTGCAGTCACCTAACCTGATTTGTATAATATAGGCCTGAATTAATTCTTATTTGAACTAGAGCTTCTCTTTTGGCAGAATGTCCAATCCTGATTTAAAATTTTTAATAGTACTGACCCTACCACAACTCTCACTAAGTAGTTCTAACAGTTACTCTCACTAGTAAAAGTCTGGGCTTTATTTCTAGTGTGAATTTTACCTACTTTCAGCTTCTAGCCACTGAATTTTGTTCATTGCTAGACATGTGTTCTCTCTTTAGGTCCTTGCTACTGTAATCAAGTCCCCTCTTCCCCTGCCCCTTTTGATAAATAAATTGAGCTCCCCGTATGAGACCAGTTTCCAATCATCTAATCATTCTTGTATAACTTTTTCTGAAACCTCTCCAGTTTTTCAGTAACTGGAGATTGTAATCCAGTGGTTGTCATACCAGTGCCAAATACAGAGGTAATATATTTATTCTTCTCCCTATTGACCTGCTCATATATCCAAGGAGCCTTCCTGGAAACTGTCAGTCAGCCTGTTATCCCCCAGACCTCAGTTCTTTTCAGAGCTACTGTTTTCTAGGTTAGAATCCTTCATTTTGTATATATGGTCACAACATTGCACTTGTCCCTGTCACCACAGCTGTACCTAGATACGAAGCCACAGATCAGCTGACCACATTCCCTTATTGTTCCTTTATATCTATAGTTTTTCTCAAATATTGCTGTTATCTCTCTTCCTCCTTCACTAGGCCCTGGATCTGAAGATGGGTTTGTTTATATATATGTGGTATAGCGGGGCTCTCCATCTGGTGGCCTGTGGGATGGATGCAGCTCATAAGAGGTTAATTTATGGCCCCCAGCATCCCTGCTTTCATCCCCACTACAGAAACTGCTGCAGCTGGAGTCTGCAGGTTCCCCCTCCCTTCTCCAGCTTCCATTTACTGTTCTCACCCCTCGGGGCAAGGTGGGGTGGTGCAGCTGTGAGACCTGAGACTCGGGAGCTGGGGAGGGGAGAGCCTGCAACCCCCTTGCCGCTGAGAGAGGTGCTGCAGAGGTTGGGCTGGGGGCTGGGGAGTGACACTGGTGGCAAGAGAAGGGACCTAGGCAGTTTGCATCCCCCTGGCTGCTCTGAAGCTGGACAGTCCTGCTGTACAGCACTAATAGCTTATCTGCCATTAATCTCTAAGTGGATAGGGGCAATCACCAACTACCCAGCTACCAGCTGAACTTCCAGAGCCTTGTATAATGTAGTCTCCTTCTGTGAGGAGTTCGCAGAGAAACTGTTCTTGGATGTTTTTGGTACCAGTCAGTGTAATTTGTTTTAAATGAGAAGATATAAAACAGTACATTCTTGTGTTACTTAAATTGAGGCCACTAGTCTGCTTTGGTAGTGAGAAATTGGCAATGTACAGTACTTGGTGAAAAGCAGGCAGGCCTCATCAGTCTGCTGGTTTGCAGCTCCTCTGCCAAGTACATGCTGATTTAGGATGCAGCAAAAGACCAGTCTCCAAAGAGATTTCACAGTGAAGGACTTATGGTGTCACATGTTTAACTTAACACTTACTGGGTGTATCCACACATGTGCTTTACTGTGGAGTTGACCAGTTAGCTCCGTAAAGTGTCACCGTGTACATGAGCACTGGGATCAGGGTGTGGTAAATTAACTAACTCCATTGTAAAATAGTGTTGTCCCTGATAGTGCTATCTTATGGTGGAGTTAGTAGCTGTGGTGAAACGTGTGAATGCTGGTGGGGCATGAATCTTGCCAAGTCTGCCCAGGCAGCAGGGGGCCAGACCCTGCCAGCTGCCTAGCCATGCAGCTCTGCACTTCATGCACTCTTGTGCCCCAGCCAGCCCCTCCACTGTGCAACACCACCACCTGCAGCCAGGTCATATCATGTTTTACCGTTCCTTGTGTAACTAAGTCTGGTATGGTGGAAGGGGAGGGGAGGGGAGGGGCAGATCAATGTTCCCTGCAGTGAGGGAGGGGACAGGGGTAGGGACAGACAAGGTGGGGTGAGTGGGGGAGGGGTCCGGAGCCATGGCTCATGGGTGAGAGGTGGCTCCTGCCGCTGCTTGCACCCTGGGGGGTGTATGCCCCCCAGGTCTGTGCTGGGCAGGGTGGGCTGAAGCCAGGACTTTGTGCAGTTCTTCTCAGCAGGTGCTGGGCTCAGAGCAGGTGCCAGTGGCACTGGGAGGATGCTGTATCCACCCCAGATTTTGCCACCATTCTGCTCCCAGTGCTGCCGCCACCAGCTGCCCTGCACAGCTATGGCTCAATACCCCACCTCCACCCATGTGCTGGGAAGAGCTGGGGCTGCGTTGGGTGGCTTACAGCAGCAGTGCTGGGAATGAAGCAGTGGTGAAATTTAGGGTGGATGCAGCATCCTCCCAGTCCTGCTGGCAGGTGCTCTGAGCCCAGCCCCTGCCAAGAAGAGCCCCAGTAGCCCTGGCTGCAGTCCACCCTGCCCTGCCCAGATCTGGGGGGGGGGCATGTGCCCTTCCCCCTCCCCCCATTCCTTCCCAGGTTGCAAGCAGTGGTGGGAGCTGCCTCCCCCCTCCCACGAGTTGAGGCTCCAAACTCCCCCCTCCCTCACCGTGGGGGGGCATTGATCTGTTTTTCAGTCTGAATGCTTCAGGGATCATAGCTACTTTGCAGTTCTTGTTTGTTGGTTTTAACATCTTCCATTTGTGAATCTTAAAGCATTTCTGTAAGATGCCAAGACCCACTTTATAGATTCATTCTGTAGCCAGAAAAAAACAGAAGTAAAATGTTTACCGATAGCAGAACCAACTGGGTCAACTTGCTACTTATTATTTTTGTGCATTAAGTAATAAGCAGCAATCATCTCCCAAACACATTCTTTAGGTAACTGAAAGACTGTTAGGGTTTGAATCCTATTGTATTTATCCAACACAAGAATTGGGTAGGTTTTTCTGGCAGGCTTCTTTCAGCTATTATCTTTCCAGTGAACAAGGGATGGTATATCTTTTAGGGCTCAGTATGTGAAGTGTTTATTTCAACAAATTGTTGCTAGAACTAATGTAAAAGTCTTACTTTTTTGTGATTTTTTTTTTGGGGGGGGGTGGGGGGTTCAGTTTGGAGTATTGATTAGGTTTTACTTTTCAGCCTTCCCTTGTGGCTTGTTTGCTCAGAATGTTTAACAGTAATCCAGTTCTAGTTGGTGAAATGGGTAGCAGGAACGTTAATAAAAATAGTAGTATTAATAAAAAAACAACAACAACACTGTAGAGCCTTTACCACTATAGCTGTGCTGACATGGTTCTTCTATCACTAGGTCCCTCCTGTGTTCATGCAGCATTTCCCAACAGAAGGGGCTTTTTTGCTAGGATAGCTGTACCTTCCTGAATAACATACTTTGTCAACAAAACTACTTTCTTAGTGTAGCAGTATTTGCTTTGGGATTTTGCCAGCATAACTAAGTCAGTGAGAGGGCATGTCTTGTTACAACCTTAACTGATGCAGATCTGCTGTTATAACTTAGGCCAGGTCTTTGCCACTGTGTTTGGCCTTTTGCAAGACCAAAGTATGACCCCCCTCCTTCCCCAAAGAAGGGGAGTTTTCAAAGGCATTTATTTAAAAAAAAAAAAGGGGGGGGGGGCGAGAAAAGACTTGGGGGTTTAAAGGAAAGTTGTTAACTTAACCCAGTCAAATGCAGGATCTATTAGGAAAAGCCTTCTCTTCATTTTGCAGTTAAGCCTTTCTGGCAGTTTTGGAAGGAATTGTGCATTTGGGTTTCCCTTATTTTTACTAGCTGTTACACACTTGCCCTCTTTCTCTATTTCAGCTCTTTGTCTAGCCACTAGGAACCATGTCTGATAACGGAGAACTGGAAGACAAACCACCAGCCCCTCCGGTTCGGATGAGCAGTACCATCTTCAGTTCTGGGGGCAAAGACCAACTGTCTACCAACCACAGCTTGAAACCCTTGCCCTCTGTACCAGAAGAAAGAAAACCAAGAAACAAAATCATCTCCATCTTCTCTGGCACTGAAAAAGGTAAGATGTTCCCAAGTAGACAAAAATGTTTTTCCACAGGCAGTAGATATGCTGTTGTGGCAGTATTCCCAAGATTCAAAACAAATCCATAACCTGGAAATCCATAAACTTCAGATTTCATATTCTAGTCTTTCCAAGTATGGGTGATTCTGCCAGGGCAGGAGTCATCAGCCTTTCAGAGTGGACCTGCTTGTTGCAACCAGACTGCAGCCCCCACACTGCCCATCAGAGCTGCCATCACCTCTGCCACATGTTGCCCATTCCCATCCCTGGTGGCAGTGGGGAGGAGTGATTTCAGCAGTGATGGTGAGCATCACATGCCCTACAGGATAAGGTGAGGTGGGCTGCTGCAAGGGGAACTGATGGCATGGCATAGGCAGACTGGATAGAAGGTGCCAGACTGAGCTGCATGCTACTGATTCCCTGTGAGCTTTAAGTTGCCAACGTCTGTGCGAGGGCGAGTGATTAATATCAAATGCACTTGATTTGGAGTGAAGAAGAGATTTTTCTGTGCTGTTTGCGGCATGTGGAGTTTTAGGAGGGGGAAAAGGCGAGCTAAATAGGTACCTGGGGAAAACTGCTAAAATAACATTCTCTTACCTCCTTTCATCATTCGGGAAAATCCTTTTAAATTTATGCTCTTCTCTTAGTTTATTCCTGGTTTTTGTAGTATTACACCCCACTTTTTTCCCTGCCCTGCCTGCCCCCTCCTGTCTCTTCTCACTGTTTGTCCAGTGTAGTGGGGTCCTGAGCTTGGGGTTTGCTTGGGTTTTGTAAGGGCAAATGAATGAAAATGAACTGATTGTTCCCTTTTCCATATAAATCCAGTTTAAGAAATTTGTCCTTGTAGGATTGTCTGAGCATCTGATAAGGTTAAGTCTGGGATACAATTTTTGCTCCAATTTGAATTTTTCTGCATTTCACATCCTTAGCAATTGTTTTGTGATTTAAAAATTATTCTTAAACAAATACACTTGGGTCTCCTTTTGCCATACTGCCGAAACCCTTAGAATTTAATGATTTTTCTTTTTTATATGGTGTCTCTCTCTTTGGAAATTCTATCTGCAAAGACTATTTTTGAAATTCTGTTAATTTAGGTATTGTCTCTAGAGGAACAAATATTTAAACAAAAAAATAGGTCTTTTAAGTGGGTGTGCATAAATGTGATTGGTGTTTGGGGATGAAGGGCATTGCTTAGAAGCCAATTATATCGTTACTATTCGTCCATCCACTATATTTCTTCCTTAAAATCTCCTGTTTATGTTGAGCCAGTTATGCTGACACAGGCTTCACCACCTTGTTTGGCGGGGACTTTTGTTTCTCCAGTGATTTATTTACCACACCAAACCTTCCCCCCCCCCGCACCCACCCACCCACCAAGGGAGTCTTTCTTTTCATCCAGCTGTCTGTCCCTTCAGCTGTCAATGTGACTATGCTCTCCTCCTGAGAACCATAGAGGCCAGGCTCATTCATATTCATAAGATGGCTTTCAGTATTCTGCTGAAATCTCTCTCTACAATGGATTGCAGGCATGTTTCTTGTCTCTAAGGACTTGTTTGTAGAAGAAAATTTAATTTTCCTTTTGGAATCTAGAATAACTTTTTTTTTTTTTTTCAGAATGAGCAAGTCTTAAGATGTTAAGTAAGTCTAAGGAAAAATTCAGGGATAATTCTCTCCTGTTGACTTAAGGTGATGGAGACTTAGAAGCTCTAAACTTCCATATTGGTTTGGAAGAAATGGATCCCAAAGCTACTCAATGGCTGTGTAGGGGACTGTGGAGAAGGAGATACAGAAATAAAGGACTGGATGGGTCCTTCTTGGCCATTGAGTGTATACACATCTTATGTGGTGAATTGGGGAGTAGGGTGGGGTAGTAATTATAAGTCATTCCCAGTGAGATGAGCTTCACAGAGAGCTGATCTTTTTGTGTTATGACAAGTCCCTTCAGTCTACTTCAGCTCCTGGCTTGATCTGTCTTTGCTGTAAAAATCTATATTTAACTACTATGATGAAGTCAGTGGCAGCACACTGCTAGGCTCTGAGGTGTAGTATTAAATAGTTGAAGAGTGCAGTGCAATAAATAACAGCTCCTTTCATCCTCTCAACAGATGGGATGCTCCTTGTAAACCCGACCTGCCAATCTGGCTCTTGCAAGTGTCATTGTAAGAGCACTTACAAGTTTAACAGAATGGAATTGACCTTGGGAGGACAAGACCTGATATTTAAATTGGTTTGTGGGCACCAGTTGAAAAGTAAAATTGGGTTTAAGTATCTTTTAATATGAGGGGTAAGCACAGGATCTTCTGTAATCTGTGAGCAGCTGGAGTTGCATTTAGTGGCCAATCCCTGCTGGTTTCTGTGGGAGTTACCAGTGAACCATAAAAACTGAGCTCAAGTATGAAAATGTACAATCATTAAAAGTATATATTATACGATGCTACCACTCATGTTCAATATTTCTGTGTTGTCTGTGTGTATAACTGCACTGTTGAAATTATCAGGAAAATAGAAGTACATTGTGGCACCTGCATGAAGCCTTGATGAAAGTTGCAGTGGTTGTCTAAAATTTGTTTAGAATTCATTATTTGCTAAAGTAGACTATGTCTCTTTGTGCTAATGCTTTTCTGCTTAGATCTGGTTTGTTTGTTTAACTTGTGCTTGCACACTTACTGATGCAAGATAACGAATGCTAAGGTAATGTGTTTAAGCTAATGTAAGTGTGTATATAGAGGAGTTCACATCAATTTAATTTCAAGTAAAAAATGCACCTTTAGTTAAAGTTGTTCAACATTGTGTGTAGACATGCCCCCCTTCCAAAAGACAAAAAAAAAAACGAAAAGTGAAAAGATTTTCTGTATGAGAAGATGAAATGCATTGAGGTTGTGGGGGGTTTTCTGTAAATTGAGTTCCTCAGATACTTTGCTATTTGGAGAACTCCAAAAAAACCTTATTTGATTATCACAATGACAAGATTTCCAATAAAAATGATACAGATATTAATAAAAATGTTTGTGGGTCCTTATGGCTGCAAAGTGGGCCATAAAATGGAAAGAGTAGGTAAAATGGCTAGTCACTTTCTGGCAGTCAGAAACAATAGATTATGTGTTAGTTGCATCTGAGTTGAATCCACTTGAGTTGCCAATTTAAAAACCACATTTTAATTTCACTCCTGGTCACTTTATAGAAACGTTAGCTTTTCCCCATGTTTTCCATGTTTGGGTAACCCAGAAATGCTTAAACGAAACTTTGCCTTTGGGCTAGCATTTCCTGCTTTTATTTAGAGCAAAGCATATAATTCTTGGCTTATGCCTGGAGGGTATGGACCCTGAGGTGGGCAGGGACTTGGATCCCAAATCATACTCAGAGGGAGTGTCTTCGTCCTTCCTGGGGTCGGGAGTTTTTCTTCGTTCCTTCCATTCTTTTGCAGCATACATACCAGTATGATTCTCAGCAGTTGCCCTGGGAAAAGGGATGATTAATATTAGAGAAGCTTTCTTTGCACTCTTGCTGCCTGGATGGTGGGGGTGGGCAGCAGCTTTAAACATGAGGGGAAAACATGGGACTGACAGATCCCATTGTCCATGACTGGTCCCAGCATTTTGCTCTCTGTTCTTCCCCTAGTTCAAGCCCCATAACTGTTCTTATACCCAGTTCTCCATCTGCTGTTGTTTCATCCTCCAACAACATCCTGGTCCCACCCAACCTCCTTCCCTACTCCCCACTATCCCTATCTACTCCAGTCTTCTGCGTTCTTGAATTCTGTCTCCTAAAAACGTAACATTTTTTAAGACAGACAAGGTCCTTTGGGTAAATACGAGACCTTTCATTAGACCAGCTCAGTTGGAAAAAATTCTTCTTTGCAAGCTTTTGGGCACAAACAGCCTTTGTCAGATTGAGGAAGCATCTGCATTTGGTGTGTGCTCTACCTGGATGGAATGAATAGTAAAGAAGCCAGATGCTGGTATGCATTCAAGAAAGCCACTCAGTGACAATATAGACCAACACAGCTACAACCTACACCCCATAACATTTTTTTTTTTAAGATAGAAGTCCAAATAAGGAAGCTGTAGTGGGAATCTTTAGGCCAAATGACCCAGGGACTGGAGTTTCTTTTTTACCACACTTGGTTCCATTGCCTTCTGAAGCCTCTTGTCATCCGTCCCTTTAATCAATATGTATTTTCTTGACCACACTTCTAAAATCAAATCAAGTCCTCAAATGGATATTAGGTGACTTTAAAGTATTGCTCTTAAAGCAGAAATGTTGGTCCTGGGGTCAAGCTGTCAAATGAAGGTTCTGCAGAATGCAGGTTGAGAGCTGGAAACATCCACAAAATGCATTTTCTCGGAACAGTCAGTCAGGGGCTTGATTTCACAGTGCATAGGCATAGCTGAGGTTCAGTGAGCATAGCAGGTTTCCTTGCAGCATCCAGTTCCTGTGATGAAAGGCCTGTGTTAATACTGCCTGGCTACCTGTACATGCTTGCTTCTAGGTGTGTCAGTTTGATGCAGGCTAACCTGGAGTTTCAAGCAGCATTCTTAACTTTTTCACTGTAATTCCTTGCAGAAAGCATTGGGTGATGTGTACTAGCAGAGAGAAATTCTGAGTTTGGGGAGGATTAGAGCTGTTGTTTAAACTTCAGGCATGTCTAGTAATTATGCTTTTCCTGACCGAAAAGTTAAAAAAAAACAAAACAAAACCGTCTTACATTTCTCTTTGTTTTGCTCCCCCTCAGCAACTCTTTGAAAGATCCCTTGTTTTAAGCTCTATTTGGAGCAGGGTTCTGTCCTTGTCGCTGGAAACTGGTATGAGGTATTCCCACCTGCCCAGAAGTCGAGGAAAAGGTACCCTACTTCTTACAATGCTCTGGGTTCCTGCCAGCTTGAGGAGCAAGGGACAGTATCTTGTCTATTTATGCTTTAAAACTTCATTATCCCCTTATTAAAGGGATTCCTGTTGAAATGCAGAACTGTGATACAGATATAGCCAGAGGTTCAAAAATAGTGCAGCCTTTCACAGTGGCCTTGTTAATGGAACTTCAAGTACCTGCTGCCAAGTTATGACTCACTGACCCTGCCTCTTGGCTGAGTTTTGCAGCCTGCATTTGTTTAAAGCGTTTCTCTGATCTGCTATTCCTGTGGGCAGAGAAATGGTTTTTAGAATCATTGCCCAGTGTACTAATAAGATGTGTGTTTTATTGGAAGGGTTTATTTGTGCAGCACATGCCTGGGGATTTGAGCACTTAAGTTATGTTCCCTCGAAGTCATCAGATGTTTCAGGCCAGTTGTCTTCTAGAGGAATGTAACTTACTTTCTGCTTTTCCATAAGCAGCCATAAAGGGTTGGGCAAGGAGTGGGTTCTCTGAGTACCTTTGAGTAAAAAAAAGATAAGCAAGTTTCCTCATTTTTGTAAGAACATTTGCCAGTCCATGTACTTTTTGGCTGTCAGACCTATGCAGCCATATTAAAGATATCCTGTTTATAACAGCAAAGTTTTTCCAGTGCATTGTTAAGCTGGGAGCAATCCACATGCCTTTTAATTTCTAAGTATTGTCTTTAACTCCTTGGCCTACCTTTCCTGCTAGTGTGAGGAGTTTTACAATTGGAAATGCAGAAAAACAGGTAACTAGGAAAAAAAAAGATGGCTTCTTTTTATTTATTTATTTATTAAGAGTTAAAACCTTACAAATAATGTATATTTTTTTTATTAAGGATCCGCTCATGTAATATGATTAATAGCTGTAGTCTTCAGTTTAGCATACCTGTAGTCATGTAACAGTTAAAGTTAAGAAAGTGCTGCTTGATTGTAACTTTTTTTCCTGAGCTGAAATTTGAAGTGGCTTTTGGTCCTAAAACAGCTTAAGGAGAAATCAAAGAAAATTTGGTATGCTGGTGGGTTGTCTGAAAGGTCCCTTGATATGCACAGTGCTTGAGAGTGCCTGAGAGAAGTTTTATATTTTGAAAATTTACAAATTGATAATCAATTGAAAAGGCATTTAGAAAACACAGTGTGTTCAGTACATTTATTACAATAAATGAAGTACTGTGTGCCGTTCTGTTTAGGTTCTCCTCTGCTAACATGAATGCAAGTGGCTATCAGAATCACAGTGCTATCAGTCATTTTAGTGACCACACTCTGGCTATTTTGTAATGTGTTTTCAGCCTTCTTCATGCTGTATTACTGCTTCCTGTCTCCAGTGAGGGAAGGGGGGAGCAGGGCATTATCCACTTTGCCAAGACCAAGAAAGGATCCCAGTAGAGGGGACAGGCAAAAGTAGCAGCAGCAGGCAAGTAGGGCCAGTATCTGAGGCCTTCCAGTAGCAGAACTAGCCCAACCTAGACTGCATTTTTCTTCAAAGACATAACAGTTTGCGATGCTTTCCTGCTCCAGCACCATGTGGCTCCTGGCTGCATTGCTGGACTCTGGAGCACGGGGCTGTGCCAGTACCCCAGGGCTATGTGTGTGTTTGGGGGGGGGGAGGGGCTGTGTGTGAGTTTGTAGGGTGAGGCCCACACGCACACTTTGCCATACACATGCAAGCCCCCCACACTGCCATATATGCAGAGCCCCCACACTCACACTCCCTCACACACCCTAGCCACCCTCCCCCCCACATCCCACCACAAACCCCTTACCCACCCACACCCCACATATCCAATATGCACCCACATGCTCCACCCCACACACTCATCCCCCATACACCCACACCCTTCCCCACAAACCTATACCCACCCTCTCCACAATATACAAGAGTAAGACTTCATTTTAAGGTATTATATACAATCACCTTTGTCCACTACACAAACTTGTAAACCAGGACAAAAACGTTTTTTGAAATCAAATTAATAAATGGTTTAGATGTTCATTTTTTAGAATATAATTTGGTATATTTCTGGTTCTGAAATGGCAAAACCCCTTGCTGAAAGGAGTACTTCTGGGACTAAGAGGAGGGACTTTTTGCAGGCCAGATGAGCTATGCCAGGTTCCCCTGTGGGGTGGATTTGGCTGGTGGATGCGGTCTGGCCCCTGCAGGACAGGCATGAGCCAACTGGCTCCTATGGGACATGCATGGTGGCAGTGTTAATTGTCACTACTGCCAAATTTTCTGTCCTGTGAAGAGTTCTGTGGACGCCCCTGCCATATGTGACTGCAGTGCTTGACATCATGGAACCCTGAATCAGGTTTTGAGTTCTACCACGGTATGAACAATTTGAATACAATGAAGACTGAGTTCTTGTGCTGTATGTAGGCTAAATAGTACTTTAGAGAGAGCCTGTCTGCTGTAAGCAGTTGTGCAGTATTCATTCCTGTCTAATTCTCAGAATAAAGGGATCCTGCCTACTACAGCATTTGATGGATTTGTTGCATTATACAGGGATACTGGGGTCTTGAAGATCCTCTTTTCTAAATTTAAATGTCATTTTTCAATGTCTTTTTAGCAAGCAAGAAAAAAGAAAAAGAAAGGCCGGAAATCTCCCCTCCATCAGACTTTGAACATACCATCCATGTTGGCTTTGATGCTGTTACTGGAGAATTCACTGTAAGTATATCTGGCTTAGAGGAATTCAGAAAGCCTTCATGTGGTTCCATGCTGCAGTGAGGACAGTGTGTCACTTTGGCATAAAGCTTGAGTTGCTCCATTCTTTTTCATCACAAAAGTAGCTTGTTTTGTATACAGTGTCTAGAACAGTGACCTTGGTTGGCTTGTTAAGTACCTTTTGTACAAGTGTTTAGTAGTATTTTGGGCTTTTAATGGTTTGAACCACTTACAGGAATTCTGCAAACAGGTTACTTTTAGGCTGTGGCGGGGGTGGGCAGTTATTTGTGCTGGAGGGCCACTTAGGGAGTTGGATGAGCTATCATGGTCCGAGACACCCCTCCTCTCTCCTCCCTTCCCCCCTTTCAACAGCTCACCCAAACCCCCTAAGTGGCTTTCCGGCCCAAATAATTGCCCACCCCTGCCTGGGCAGAGAGAACAAAGGTTAGGGGAACCTAATCCTTGTTTGCCCCCTTCTCCTTGCACCCTCTCCCCTGTCCTGAGTCCTTGGCATGCATCTGGGCCAGTGCTGCATTGTATTCTCTTGTTCTGGCTCAGGCCATGTGGGTGTAGCTTATATGGCTCCTGCCTGATCCTGCTGCATGCTGGGGACTTGGGATGGGGGAGAATGTATAGGGAGAAGAGAGGAAACAGCATGGCGCTCGCCTGGCTGGGCCCAGATGATGTGCGGCTCCTTGCACTCCCTTTTCTGTTCCAAGTCCTTGGCATATGGCTGAGTTGAGCAGGAGCCATGCCAGCTGCACCCACTTGGCCTGAGCTGGTGCACAGGAATACAACATGGCACTGGCTCGGCCTAGCTGTGTGCTGGGAACTCGGGGTGCAGGGAGAAAGGGGTGGGAGCTGTGGGTTATCCAGATCCAGCCTGGCTGGTGCCATGCTGTGTTTCCCTCTTCTCCCTGCACCCCCTCCTCCACCCCAAGTCCCCAGCATGCAGCTGAGCCAGTGCCATGCTGAGTTCCTGTGCATTGCTTTAGGCCACATAGGTGCAGCTGGCACAACCCAACCCCACTGAGTGCTGGGGACTCAGGCTGGGCAACAGCTACACCCATGTGGCACAGCCTGAAGCAGCATGTAGGAACACAACAGCACTGGTGCCCACACCTCTTTCAGGCCCTGGCTTAGCAGAGCCTGGATAACCTGTGGCTCCTGGCCCCCTTCCTCCTGTACCCCCTCCCCCACCAGTGGGGAGAACCTTATCTGAGCTTTGACTCGCTGGGCTCAGGGTCAGAGTGGGGTGCAGACAGCCTTGCCAGGCAGAAGCCTGGCCTGGGGCTGAGCACCACCTGCCTTGGAACTTACTCTGGGGCCTGGAGGGTAGGATAGGGTGGGATGGCTGGGGAGGGGAGGGGCTGCTGCTGGAGCTGGCTGGCATAAAGAAGGGACAAGGGCAAGAGGCACTGAGAGCAAGGGCAGCCGTGGGGTGGATAAAATTCTCCTTCAAGGAAGCAGCTGCAGGCCGGGTAAAATAATTTGGCAGGCCAGATCTGGTCCACGGCTGTATTTTGCCCATCCTGGGCTATGGAATAGCCATGGAAAATATAAAATGACTTCTACTTTGTTAGTTCCTTTCTATTTACAAATGATCAGGCTGTGACGAATGGGGAGCACTGGTTTCATGTACCCAAACCGCAGGTGGCATGTGTTGGAGGTAGGCTTCTTCTTGCAGCCTCCCATTGGACCAGATAACTTGATAGAACTCTTGAATGTCTGAGCACTCAGCTGATGACTTGGTTTATGTTGACGTCTGAGCTAGTGGCTGAAACCTCACTGCCTTTGATATAGTTGAAGTCACAAAATAAAGGAAGGAGAATTCATTCTCCTTTGTCTAATTTTAAAAAAATGTGTTTCAGGGAATGCCAGAGCAATGGGCTCGGTTGCTACAGACCTCAAACATCACCAAGCTAGAACAGAAGAAAAACCCCCAGGCGGTACTAGATGTACTGAAATTCTATGACTCCAAAGACACAGCAAAACAGAAGTATCTGAGCTTCTCTGCTCCAGGTGAGATGCAAGTTACCTACAAGGTGTATTCACACAGACAGTTGAGTGCCCAGAACTACTTCTGATCTTTCTATGTTTGTTGTTTAGCATTAAGGAATGCTCCAGTGCTGAAGAGTCGAATTTAATTTCTAATGCGGGGGGGAAAGGAACAGTTGAAAATAGTATCCACAGACACTGAACTCTGCCTTTCCTTTTTCCAAGTGGGGAAGAGAACAAATGGAACAGAATAATTAACTCAGAGTAACATCATCAGTTTGTAATGAGCTTTATTTATGAAGTGAAAATTATAGGGCTATAATTAATTGGTTTAATGCTGTGGAAATCTTCACTTTTACTTGTCCAATGTCACTTGGCTGTAAAATTGTAACTTGTACTGGTTTCACTGTTTGATAGGACCAAATGTTAAACATAGATTCTCACTCTTAATGCAAGTTTTAGAGGAGGAGAGACTGTAGAAAAAAATGACTGCATTTTTTTCTAATGTCTTCAGTAGTTTTTAGCTTATCAGATCCCAAAGAAAATCCATTCTGAAAACAGTTTGGTAATAATAGTTTGTCATGCCTTCACCGTGACTTCAAATATGGCTAATGAAACAACAGAGTCAGTTTAGTTGTAATCTTCTGTCTCATGCACATCAAAATCAATACACAATTTGACAAAATGGGAAATCACTACTTTAATTGATGTCCAGCAAGTCAGTATATGACATGTATTGGCTGACCTTAGATGGGGTGGGAATCTTTGTAGCATCTTACCTGCATTGTGGCTGGACTTAGTCACTTCAGTTGTTGTCTCGTGTTTTTCACCATGTAAATTCCCTTGGATGAGAAGGGAGAAATGCCTGGAACTATCTCTTCTATTGATATGCTGGTCAGCTGCTCTACCAACCTTACTTTTATTATTTGGCTAGTTACATACATTTATTTTGCTTTTTCTTCATGTTTAGAAAAAGATGGTTTCCCTTCAGGAACGCCAACAGTAAGTGTGCTTATTGTTGTGTATACCTCTTTAGGGATGCTCCATTTTAATTATAAATTTAAGTTGTATCTTTATGCTGTATAATAAAACCAAATTAGACTATTTCTTACTTGGTTCCCTTTAGGAGCCCTTGGTCAAGGGAAGGTGGGGGTCAGAATTTAAAAAAAAAAAATGACTATGAAAATTCTAAAAATGCCTTGACTCCTAGGACCCACGACTTTGGAAGGGAAAACTACAATTTTGTTAATTGTTTTCTTCTCCCTCCCCCACCCCGCCTCCTTCCTTTATAAATACATAGCCAAATACAAAAGGCTCAGAGCCCTCAACAGCAGTAGCCGAAGATGACGATGATGATGAAGAGGCTCCCCCTCCAGTTATTGCCCCACGACCAGACCATACAAAATCAGTAAGTATTTTCAGTTCTCTTCAAATAAAAAAAAAAAAATCCCTTTATTGCTGGCCTCTCTATCCAGTCCCTGCCTTAACAAACTGGGGAAGTTATTTGCTAGGGGATACTTTACTTGTTAGACTAGAAAGTTGTGTGTGTGTGTGTGTGTGTGTGTGTGTGTGTGTGTGTAAAAATATGTAAAACACTTATTATTTTTTTACTTTTATTTAAAATGCCTCCCTTCCAGTTCTACCTTCCAGGTTCCATTTGGATCAGGAGAACCATAACAATACTGTTGTTTTTATGGGGGTTCTATTAAAGGAATCCAAACTTCATTTCCTTATCTTCCAAGTCACATCAGAAGGAAAAATGTCACTTATTAACCAGTCTTTTGCAATGCCCAAAAGTTATGAATAATCTGTATAGTTTTATATAGTAGTCCTGACAATTATGGCTATTGCCAAGTTAACCTTAGGAATGTATTCCCTCTACTAGAATATATGAGAATGTAAACACTTAAACTGCCAAGTAAACATAAGTGCCATCTTTTTCTTACTTTAACATTTCCTCCCTGCTGCGTGAGTGCCAGAGACCCTTCTTGCCCTTCTATGCATACTCTAATAAAGGCCGTATTTCATTTCACCCACCCCTGTAGTTTTGCTTTGCCTGAAAGGTGGTTATGGTTTGGGCATAATTTCTGCCAAATCCTGCCTATAGTAACCAAAGAGTACATCAGACTTAAATGGTCTTTTTTCTTGGTAAATTGGCTCCAGCATCTGCACTATCCAGTAGGTATTCAGCTTAGTCTTTCAGAAGTAAGTAATGTTGCAACCATGTTGATTCTTATTAGAATTCAGAAATTCTCTGAACAATTGACTGACTTCTCACTCCAAATGCTTTCAAATGAAACAGTTATTAGAACTGTATGGCAGTTTTGAATCTGAAAAACAGTGATCGTAAAGAGGATTCTGATGGTGAGTGATCTTTCTCTTGCCACAGATTTACACTCGATCTGTAATTGACCCCATCCCTGCACCAGCTGATGATACTTGTGTTGATAGTGCTGTCAGGTCAGCTGACAAGCAGAAAAAGAAGACCAAAATGTCTGATGAAGAGATTATGGAAAAACTACGTAAGTGATTTTTATTATTTTTTTTTTTAAAGCTTCTGTAGTATTGAGGTTCTGTAGTGACTTACTGAGCCCTTTACTTACAACTGGTAATGCCTGCTGGAGTTTCTTTTAACAGAGATCAATCAATTGCATTTAGTCAAAATCTGAGTTTGTCACAAAAAAAAGTTTCATCTGTATTGGCTCTTGGCTCATTTCTCTTAGGCAGCATATTGACAACTAAGTCTTGATGCCATTATTCCCATTTTCAGAACATAGCAAATGCCATGTTGGGTCACACCAATGGTCCATCTAGCTCAGTATCCTGTCCCTGACTGGAAGGGCTGGATGCTGTAGGGGGAGAGCATTGAAGCAGAACTCTAGAGATCCCTGTTCAGTATCCTTCCTGGCATCCACTGTTACTGTGTTAAAGATGCCTGAGGAAACAACTCCAAGCCTTCTGATCAATGGCCATTAATAGATCTAGCATCCATGAATTTATTTGGTCCTTTTTTAAACCTGGTTACGTCATCTGCCTCCACACCCTTCTGTGGGAATGAATTCCAAAAATTAACTGTGTTGCATAAAAAAGTAAAGATAATATTGCAGCTATGATAAGTTATTCAGTATATTTGGACTATTCCCATTGGTAACACCAAACCTAGTACATTTTTGCTGTTAGGTTTTTAATCTTTAGAGGTGAAACTATACTATTGTAGCCAAATTTTGACAGGCAGTTGCAAACTTTACAATTGGCTTTCTAATTATTGGATTAATTATGAGCATCTTATCAGGTTTTATATGTTGTATGTTTATTATTGTGTATTTATGTATATTTATTAATGATAGTTTTTAATATTGAAACTGTTTAATACTAAAGTTGAAAGAATGTCTTCCACTCTAATAGTGAAGGAACACTTCCTAAAGCACTGGTTGATCCAGGATTTTTGTGGAAACTTTTTTAGGCACTATCGTAAGCATAGGCGATCCCAAGAAAAAATATACCAGATATGAAAAAATTGGCCAGGGGTGAGTATTTGTAAACATGCAATGCAATATTTCTTTGGAACTTATAGTGAACCAGTATTAAAGATGATGTGCTAGTCTCTTTCAGTGGCTGTCATTTAGTCATTATTTACCCGGATGGAAATGTCTTTGTAGATTTATATAAATAATAACCAGATGCAGTATACATTAAACAATGGTAGAAGTTCTGAACTGCTTCCTTTTAATGTACGTCTGCAATGCCAAAATGTCTTCCTGGGTAGAGATCATTTTTTGATTGGCTGGAGTAAAGTTGCCAAAATATATTTATTTCTGTTAATTTGTCAGTCTTTTTCTCCTACTCATGAGATAAGTTTGTCTATTTTTGTAATGTTATGGCTAGTGAAAAGCTGAGGGTTAAAGAATGCAAGACCTTCCTCACCCAGTTAAGGTGCTGTCAGTCTAGAGTTAACTGCTTTAGTATTCCCATTAATCATTTCAATGTAAAAGGTCAGTGGAAAGGTGACTTCAGCTATAATTTTCTCAGTTGTTTTAACTAAACATAATTCTTGCTCTGTTTATTTCCCTTCCCAACATATTTCTGTAGTGGGTTATTTCATTCTTCACCAAAAGTATAGTGGAAGATAATTGTCCAACTTAACTGGTCTTTGGGAATAGCACAGGGTTTAGGGATGTGCACATATTCAATGTGAAAAAAGTAGTTTCTAAAATATGGAAGAGGGTGAGCCTGTATGACTAGTGCGTGCTGTTATATTCAATTAATTATCCTTACCTCAGCATCCTGCTTGCTTATGCCACTGCTCTTCTAGGCAGGCAAAACAGAAAAAAAATCTGCCTTTGGGATCTGCCCATTCATGTGTATACGCATATTAGATGTGACATCTTAGTCGCACATTTTGTCTTCACAGGGCTTCAGGTACAGTTTTTACAGCTATTGATGTGGCGACAGGACAAGAGGTAGGATCTGTGTGCTTTCTAATAGTGGGAGTTCCTTTTCTGTTTACTCAATTCCAAGACAAAGTTTTTCTTCCCCTGTCTAACATAGGAGGGGGCTGGGATGGTAGAAAGCCCCTTATCTTGGATTTGAGTACAAGGTGGCTACTGTGGCTGGAGCTGCAGCCAAAGCCCCAACTCTGGGTTGAGGCTGGATCTACAGCTGCTGCCTACCACCCCCCATCTGCCCCCCCTGTTGTGTCTCTTACCCTATAGTCTCTGCTGCTTGGCCTGTCTCCCCCACCCCCTTGCTTACCCTCTGGCCCCAATCCAGCCCAAAACACAGAGCACATGTTTACTCCAGCCCCAGCCTGGCCTGGTAACCACTGTTGTGGTGACAGCAGCTCCACCTGGGCCCCAGAGCAAGCACATGTTCCCTGTTCTGGGCTGGATCAGGACCCAGGGGTTAAGCAGGTATGGGAACAGGCAGAGGCTACAGGGTGATGGGAGGGTGGGGGTGGGCATCAGGCAGCTGTTGTGGATCCAGGGGTAGGGAGGCAGAGGTGGTGGGGAATGCAAATGCTAGTTGGGGACAAGGGGCAGGGGGGTGCAAAGTGTTTGGGGAACAGGGCTCAAGCTATTTGAACTCCCCCACCCCCCACAGTTTCCCTACTGCCTTCCTGTTGCCTGCCCACTGCCACTACTTTCCCTACTGCAGTGGTGGGGTGACAAATTTAAAATGACCCTCCAATAATTTGGTTCTGTATGTGGAAAATTATTAAAAAATTGCACATTTTCTGTGTACAAAATCTAATTACTGTTGGGGTTGAGGGGTCATCCATCTTAAATTTAGTCATTTTGGATCTGTCTAAGTATAGTAAGTTTTCATTTTATACATGTCAGAAATGAACTTTAGTAGGTTTCTTACCAGTGACTCCTATCTCTGGCACCAACTCCCTGTAGAATATTTGTCATAGTCATTTGTAACAGTACATGCCTTGTTTTGTGGCAATCAGATGATGAATGCTAAAAATAGGGTTTTGTCTTTCGGCTGAACATCATTTCACTGCCTTTGCTTTTCAGAGTTGTGGTTTTTTAAAACTGCTTAAATGTTAAGTATTGTGCACAGTATAGTTTTGGATTCTCACTAGAAATTCTGCATTTCATCTTGCAGACCTATCCTTCAGCCCATTTTGATATGTGTGACCTTGATATTCTTGGAAAAAATTTCTATACACATGATTTTTTTTCTTATTAGACTACCTTTTTCAGGTTCCTTTCCTATCCATCAGTCTTAGGGTTACTTTCAGGTCATCTGGCAGAGGTGATTGCATAGTCATCATTTTTAAATTGTTAAAACTTCAGTGTCCCATTTGTTTTGATGTTTTCCCTTGAACATCTGTCATTACTATGCTGCCTTCCTCATCTTAAAAACAAGCTATTATCGGCTGCTTTCTAAATTAAGATTTTAATGAACTGCTTTATCTGTCAGTCTTGCCTCTTCGTTTTTGGCACTTTGAATGTTCTTTTTGAAACTGGGTGAAAGATTCTCAATTATGGTTTTATCTCTTTTCTTTAGAGCCATTAGCACCTTCCTATTTGACATTTCCCACCTAGAAAAATAGTGATGCTTTAGACTCAAGGATGAGGAACTTCATCACCAGCTACTTCTACTAGTATCACAGACAAATACTCTATCTTGATTAAATTTATAATCTTTTCATGGTTGTGCAGGCCTACTTGCCTTTACTTATCACACACTAAAGCATTTCATGCCATCTATTACAAAATCCAATTTCTGCATTTTTTTTTCTAGCCTGTATATGCTGCTTCTGATGAATCCAGCATTTGGTATCTTACTGTCTTCCCTTTCTTCAGCAGTGAAATGGTTTTCAATGTGGCTATTTTACCTTATTAGAATTCTTCATGCTTCAGAAAATACCATCATCTTGGGTCACTTACAACTGTTAATTTAGTCATGTAATGGGATCTGAGAAATTTTTTCTTTGATCCCAACCATCACACTTCTGACATGTCAGATCTTGAACATTTGGTGTGGCAGGATGTATGATCATTGGGATGTGGGACAGTTCTTCAGATCCTAATGTGTGCCTGACCATTGCATCCATGGTAGATGTGGAGAGCTGGGGATTCGGGAGCTCCCGAATACTCAGCTCCCTGTGTTGCAGACCATTAAACTGCACCTGCAGCCACATGTTTAAATTAATGCATAATGCAAGCCAGCCACAAAGCTGTTCCACGTTAAATGTTGAGAGGCCAGAACATGGATTTCCATGACACGGAACATCTTTGGTACTGGTTTGCCATTTTTATTGTTGTTTGACCATGTGGTTTCTTAAAGTTTATCACATGATTAACAGGTTACATTTATCATATAGTTAACATCTGCCGGGGCAGTAGAATAGGTAAGGCTGCTGACACATGTTAAGACCATTGTGGTAATGAGGTTTGAGGAATTGTTTTGTCCTCTCTTCAAAATTGCATGACCTGCCATGCCAGATATGTGTAGCAGGTTGCGCAGTTTTGCAGATTTGGCACAAAATTCCTCAAACCCCAACCTCATGGCTGCCACTACCAGCTTCCAGCATGTGGGGAGCCCTGTATCAGGCACCTGAAAGGCTTCTTTGGTGCAGGCAGGCTTCCTGCCTTGCTTTGCAGTCTGTACCTGAGCTGAAAAGCAAGGCACTTGGAAGCTTTGTATGCAACTGGGAAGTGGGGAGCTCCTGGTATCCCAGCTGCCTGTGCCAAGCATGGTGATGTGATACATGCAGCTGCAGCTTCCATGTGAATAAGTGGCTCCTAGCTACAGTCCTGCTCTTTAAAGGTGCAGGGTACCATGAGCCCGACTTCAAGGAGTGCTCTTTAAAGCTTTCTGGGCACTAGGAAGAGTCGGACACCGCACACCTGGTGTCTTGATCTGAGCACGTGGGGTAATCTAAATGGCATGAATGAAGGCACACTTTTAAAAAACTCCTCTGCTGGGACCCACGGTCTGGGGTACCTGAAACTGTGAAGCAAGGAGGAGCTCCCATGTTCCCGACCTGCTGGTTCCATGGGTGCCCCAGGAACTTAGAAAGGGGGGTGACTGTGTCCTAGATCCTAGGGCTCTCCCATACCAGATCCTAATGTTTAGCTGAGTGTTGAGGTCAGTCTGGACATGCCACACCTTCAATTTAAGGCATGATAGAAATGAGCCACAAAGATGTACATTATATGTGAAACATTTTTGTGGCTCATTTAAAACCAATTTATATCATGATAACATTGTAATGTGTGGCAGGGTTACTATTTATGGTGTGATTGACACCCTAATTGCACCGTAAGTGTAACATGTGCCAGGGTGCTGTTGTCTGTCACTAGAAAATAGTTTCAATTCTGGGGGTGACTACATGTTAGACCAATAGGGCATTCTTCCTCTACCTGTCTTGAGTATGAAGACATCTGCTTCTAGCTTTTAGATGAACTGGTGTTCTTGGCAAGAAGAATACAATAGCTACTAACTCCTTCATCTCAAATTCTCAATCTGAGTTTTCTTTCCAACAATGGTCATTATGTTGATATCACACCAAACTTCTTTGCTCCTTGTCTTGTTTTGCTTTGCTTTGAAAGTTCAGTGACTTGCTATCCAAGTGCTCAGTCTCTTGAATTGTAGCTTCAGCCTTTGCTCCTCACATCTTGCCACTCTTTTGCTTCCCAAAATAACTTATCCAAACACCAGTCTGTTCAGAACAAAACATATGCAGCAATCTCATTGCCTCCTCTTAAAAAGGTGTATGCTGTCTTGTCACTTCCCTAAACTATGCAGTAATGTTCATTGCCAAGTCTGTTGCTGGCTGCTTGTCTGATTGATTTAATGTAGATCCTCTAAACACTTCCTACCCTGTGGCACTGACTATTTCTCTGCTGCTTTGTTTACTATCCTACAAGTGCATGCGCGTGGTGTAAGTTGCACATTGGTAAGTTGGGATGGAAGCAGAGTTGAGAACAGGAAATGTAGTTAATGGGAGAAAGTTTGAGGGTATAAAATCAAGCAGGCCTTTCTAGGGTCTTGTCACCTCAGACCCTCCTATTTCTTTTACGTTATAACCTTATTTTTTTTTCTCCTATCCTGCTATAAATTATTCCTGCCTGCACCAGTAATTACTTTTTGATGTGTAATTTAGGTCACTATTTGTCACTTCAGGGCAGCAAGCCAGATGCAGAATTGTCAAATTTTCTCTTTCTACCTTACTGACCTGCTACGCATTTTTAACCACAGTGCCGAACCCATGTTTGTATATTGCTGGCAGGTAGCAAGTTACTGAACAATTTGATGTGGCATCCCTTTCTGTAATGATGCCCCAGACACTTTCTAGTCTGCTGTCCTCATCACCTAGTTTTAACACTTAAAAATTAGAGTAAACTTAGGTTGTAACTAATTGACATTCAAATTTGTAATTTGCTGCCTCTTCTTTTTTCAGGTTGCTATCAAACAGATAAACCTACAGAAACAGCCCAAGAAGGAGTTGATTATTAATGAGATCCTTGTAATGAAAGAGTTAAAGAACCCCAACATAGTGAACTTCTTAGACAGGTAAATACTGAGACTGGTTTTTCCCTTTTCACCAGGTGTCAGGTTAAAATCTTGGAATCCTCACATTCCTGTATATGCCTGCCATTCCTATACCGCAAATTTACTATTTCTGTTTTCACAAGCAAATTGGATCTTGTGAGAGCTTGTATTGACAACTATCCAAGAAAAAGCTGAAGACTATTGCATTGAGTGTACTATTGGTGACCCATTACTAAATCGATACCCCCAGAGAAGATGAGAAAGGACTGGTGCTGCTGAAAGTGTCCTGTTTTAGATGAGATGGAAAATGGCACCCTGCCCAGCTAGCCAGTAAATATTATTTAACATTTTGATATGAGTAGGTGTTCAGCTTTAAAGCCTGGCTACTTAACAAAAATCAACTTTCTGTGCTACCTGTCCTGAACAATAATAATTATATAATATTTTTTGTAATATAAAAATAGTACAGAATTTATATTTTTTGCAGAACTCATATAGAATTATACAGACATTTATATATTATATACAGAATAATTTCTTTAACGGACATTTATTTTTCAGTTGGATTCTCATTTGATACCAAATGAGCATATTGGAATCAACTTCCAAGAGAGGTGGTCCTGGGTCCTACCCTGGGGGTTTTTAAGAGGAGGTGGATGAACATCTTGCTGGGGTCGTTTGACCCCAGTATTATTTCCTGCCATGGCGGGGGGTCGGACTAGGGAGGAGAGTGGATCCGGCTAACTACAGGCCCATTAGCCTGACTTCTATCCTGGGGAAGATCTTAGAAAAGTTTATTAAG
>NW_017728929.1:8721208-8738086 GCF_001723895.1 Crocodylus porosus | reverse complement strand
ACCTACATTGAACACCTTCAAGAGTAAATTGGATGCTTATCTTGCTGGGATCCTATGACCCCAGCTGACCTCCTGCCCTTTGGGCAGGGGGCTGGACTCGATGATCTCCCGTGGTCCCTTCCAGCCCTAATGTCTATGAAATCTATGAAAATCTATTCAGGTCCCTTCTGACCCTAGAAACTATGAAACTATGAAACTATATTCTTTATTTTTTGTATTTTAGTTATCTGGTAGGAGATGAATTGTTTGTTGTGATGGAGTATCTAGCCGGAGGGTCACTCACAGATGTTGTCACGGAAACATGCATGGATGAAGCTCAGATTGCTGCTGTTTGCAGAGAGGTGGGTATTTTTTGTTTATAAAAGGTTTAAAAGCACAGTCTGTTTTCCCCATTTTTTGGAATATTTACCTTACAAGTCAGTACAAGAACTGATGATGCATCCAGTCTGTATTTAACATCATTAACAATGCAAAGAGAAGGGCAGTAAGCAATGCTTTTTAACTAAGCTTGAAGATTAAAGCTAGTTGGGGAGAACTGCTGGCACGAGTGAGTACAGAAAGCACACTAAGATCACAAATAGCAAAATGGGATTCACTCAAAAAATACAACTGAAAAACAGAAGAAAAGTAATTCAAAGCAGATTCTCAATGAGAGACCAAACCTAGAAAGTAGAGTGCAGAGAGAGGGTAAAAGGGCAATTAGAAATTTATACTTAATTTGTTGTTTGTTGTATAATAAAACAGGAAAGTCAGTGGAGTGCTGGACTAATTACATAGAAGCTCAGATCATGGTGTAAGCATCTTTTTTTTTTTTACATCTGGAATATTGTGTTCAGTTAATAGAAAGTTGTTGATAGACTGGATAGGATTCAGAGAAGAGCAATAAGAAGTTTGGAGTTAATACTTTATGAAGAGAGATTGTTGAGGCATAAAAGTATAAGCATTGAGATGGTACAAATCAAGAGAAATCTGGATGTACGTAAGAGTATATAGCAAAGCGTAATCAGAGTTGAAAACACAGGAAGACTAGATTAGAGTTCTTAACCCAGAGTATTTCAGGCTGTGGAAACATTCTCCAAAATGAAGAGGTGCATTCTGTGCATATCCATTGCACAGAATGTTTAAACTAGACTAGACAAACCAAAGGAAAATATCCTACGTTAGCATGGGGATGGGTTGGTTTACTGTGCCTTTTTCCCTCTCCAATGGTTGTTTTGTAGTTTATGTAGCCATGGAATTATGTGCAGCCAAAATTTCTTTGTGGGTTTCTCAGATATTTTCCAAACAAGAACTTATAGATATAAGCTTTGCTTATAGCTATAATGGTCTCAGGTTCAGATGATGTAACCTCTGAGCAGAAATCAGATATAGCTGACATCAATTTTTTTTTTTCCTGTTGCCCTGAGTCAGTGTCAGTCCAGTACAGACTCAATTTATCATCAAGGTAATTGCACTGCTTACTGTGCAGGGAGAAGGCATCGTTTTTAAAAGCCAGTTAGATTGAATCAGAGGGGTATCTGCTTTGATGACTCACTAGAAGGGATGGTGCGGAAAACAAGCTTGTACCTTAACATGTATAGACAGATAATTATTTCCTGAGAACCAGAGTTGCCTCACTTGAAAATACAGGAAGAACAGTAACTGCTGGCAGTAAGAGAAGATAAAATTTCCAAGGATAGGTCAAATGTCAACAAGAACGTGGAAAAAAATATTGTTGCATAGATATTTCCAGTTTACTGTTATTTCATGTATATTTTATTTTCCAGGGAGTTTGTCGTGTTTATCATTTTTCTTTGCCAAATTGTTGCTCTTTTTGGTTCCATTATAGTTGTAGCCTTCAAGGGCTGAGCAACCTTTAGGGAAATCCAGTTCACATATGGAAGTATTCCCCAAATTCTGTGCGAGAATCTTTTAAGTAATTTCAAAGTAAAACTTGCCTTTCTTTTAAAACATGCAGCTTTTAGCACTTACAAAGCAGATGTTTGATGCTAAATTCCCAACCTGTGGGTATTATCTTTAATAGCTAAAATTTCCAGAGAAGGCCTTAACTCATAGCAGCAGTACAAATAGTAGAATGAAAGTTTAATGAAGAATGTTGGAGTGCTAGCCAGTAGAATTGGTGAAGAGGTGTCAAGGATGGCTACTGATCAAAGTGATTTCCATAAAAATCATATAACTAGAAAAAAACCCAGTTAATATCTTTAAGCAGGAATTTGTTTGGCTCCGCAGCTTTAATCTTCTGAAGACTTGATTTTTCTTTTGTAGATTGAGAACTAAAAACCAAGCCATGTTTGAAGAAAATAAGTGTGAAAAGGTTTAAGTTATGAATTAATATCAGCCCGATTGGACATTCCCTTAACTTCTATAGTTTTATCCCTTCCAAGATCTATATTGTTCTTTGCTATTCTGTATTTTGTATAGATGTTAAAAAAAACTGGGCAAAAGGTTTAGACTTAGTGGCTTCAAGACCAGCTTGACATCTAGATCTCATTAAGATTCTACAGAGCAAGCCAAGACTGGAGAGGAGGGAACATTTTAAAAATATATAAATGACAAATACACAATTAAGTTGTTTACAGTTTCCACATTGAATGTAATTGTAAACTGCATCTAACTCTTTGAGTGTGCAAGAAGCTGCTCACTGTTTGATTCAAAATGTGTACTTTCCAAGGATAGTGGTTCAAGGTAACTTTGTAAAATCAAAACTACTTTTCTAAATCAAGCAAGGACACCAATATTTAATGAGGAAGTTCACTCAACTTTTCTAAAGTTCGCCATGTTGTGTAAACTGCATTTTACAATGAAAAGTAAAGTAGTTTGCATAGTACCAGAGCTTGTAAATAATGAAGCATTTTAAATTTCAGTGGGATTCCACCAAACCAATCCTATTAGTTGATCAGGAATAGTCAATAACTCGAAAGCTGTGGAAAAAAATGATGCTTAGCTAGGTTAAAGTCCTTAAAAACTTTGTGATGTGTGGCCTGTTAGGACTTTTATTGTTCATTCTGAGATGCTAGTAACAAGGAAATAATGCATTCTTTGGGGCTGAAGAACAGTCTTTGACCTCCATGATTTTTGGATGTTAATATTGACGTTTGTTACTCAGCTCTTGAGCTTCCTCTGCTGGATACTTAAAGAAATAACTGCTGCATTTTTGGTTTGAATGCTATTTCTGCACATAAATTTCACTCCTGTATTAACAGTAAAAATCGTTTTGCATATGATCAACATTGTTTTTTCCTTCTGTACAGTGTTTGCAGGCACTAGAATTTCTACATGCCAACCAGGTCATCCACAGAGATATTAAGAGTGACAATGTGCTTTTAGGAATGGATGGATCTGTTAAGCTCAGTGAGTGCCTGATAATTATTTTTCCTTGCTTTCCCTTTTAAATAAACTTGGCAATGGCAAGTATACATTGATAAAAGGGTAGTTGACAGTGAATTTCAGAAATCATATTTTGCAATGAAGAACAAATTTTTACACACAATATTTGACTTTGTAATTCTGAGCATCTGAAAGTTATTGACTGCAGGTGTATTAAGCAGGAAGGACGGTTACATAAACTTGCTACCACATGAATGCTTTTGTTAATGTAAATTAGCCTGCAATACTGCGATATGAAGTGAGGCAAAGATGCCAAAGATTGCAAGAGAAGAAAGCCGGAGCTTATTACAGATGCATTACAAGCTCTTCATATAGTGCAGAGTTTTTGTAAATTATGACAGGGCAACCACAACTTGAACTTTGCACTTGATGATACTGCATTTATGTTGCAGTTAATATCTAAAGGCTACAACCAGGCTGGGTTTCACTTTGATGGATTTTGTGTTTGTAACAGTTGATGAAACTTGCTGAAAAGTGAACCACCAAAGTAAAACGTAGAATCTTGTTGCAGTCAGTTGCGTATGATGCATTTGACAGCTCTTTGCATGTAGTAAGTCACTTCCTCCCATTGGGTGCTCCCTGAAGCAAGTGGGGAAAGGAAAGCATCTCAAAGTTGAGATGTGAATGTAAAACCACACAAAGAAATTGTTAGGAATGCTTAGTAGGACAGGTATTATTTACCTACTGAACACCTATAACCATGCTAAGTGCTACATACATACCTAAAATGATATGGGATGGCATTTTTGCAGCTGCTTATGGTATTTGGAAGGGGAGCAGCTTTGGAAAGTTCTGCCAGCACTCTGTTTCCTAAAGAACTTTCAGTCTAGTCCCAGCCATTGGCGTTTTTTTAAACAGTGTTTATGAGCTGTAGTGGGGAAGTGCAAGTCAAGGCTGTAAGATAATGTGGTTATTCAAGTATATTATGTGCACTTGATAGTGTAGAGGGTCCTGTTATGTTCACAAGGCTGTGGATGTTTTTATAAACTGAGTGTGTGGGACTGTTTTTAATGAGGTGATAGCTAGAGAAGGGGAGAAAGCTAGCAGAGGATGGGGAAAGTCAAGAAAGGACAGGGAGGTGGTTAAGGATTGGTTTGGAAAGGAGCAGCTGTGAAGAAGAGGTAGCCCTTGAGAGGGTAAAGAAGACTGAGGCAAATAGCTACATGAGGTAGGGACAAGCACATGTTAACTCTAAAACCCTGCTCTAAGAAGCAGGTGACACTATAACAAGTAAATATCAGTTCCTTATTGGTGAAACAGGGTGGATAGGCAGTTATCCTCCCTTTGATTTGCAAGGTAGGTCTGTAGTGAGAAAGTTGGTACATACCAGAAAGTTGGTACACAGGCCTGTTCTAAGCTTATGTAGTCCTGGTTTCTGAAAAGCTGGTGATGTGGACTCTCGTCTAAAAGAACAGGTTAGCCAGCTGCTTGCAGGGTTTCTGAGCATGGCTTCAGTCTCAGAATTGGTACTGTGGGTGACAGTGTCTTTTAGGATTTCTTACTCTTTGCTCATGGGGATTGGGAACGGGTGAGATACTGCAGCAAGCAGCTGTCCTTGCACAGTCTACAAGACACGTTTTTCCACTTGCTGTAAATTTATCACATCTTAACACTACATTTTCTTTAGCCCAAATATAATAACACCCAAACACTGTTAAAATTTTTTGCTGGTGAGCCCACTTAACTTGTGTGTAAATTTTGGAAAACTTCTGTTGAAGAGTCTTTATTTTTCTGTGTTATATCTGACCCAATCATAAGAAAATTAATTTCTCCATGAGGTGGAGACCCTGAATGAACCATCAAAATGAGTCTGGCTTAATGTCCTGTTCAGCAGTCTCTTTGTCCGAGTAAAGATGGTAGTTTTCCAAGCTTTTCTGGTTGAAAAAACTTGCTTAAGCAAGATCACAGTAGCTTCCTATACCTAAAGGTTCATTTCCATTCAGATACTGAAGCTGGTAACTACAGAAATACATACTGAAATAATTTGTCTAGCAGTGCAGGAGGTGTCATAGTTGCTTCACTGTATTACACAGCTTAGTACAAAGGTGGTACAAGTACACAAAATTGTCTTCCCGTAGGTTCAACTTAGTCCCTTTTTGTCTGTTGACAGTCTGGACAGTTTGAAGAGGAATTAACAAGAACATCTCTCTTTTCTAGAACACCACAAATAGTCTGGTTTAAAAAAACAACCCCAAACCTAAAAAAACAGCAACTCCTCCTCCCAAAAAAGAATAAATACAAATGAAGCCCCTTTATTTTGGAGGAGTCCACTGATGTATATAAATCATTTTGCATAGGATATATATTTACGCCCATTTGTAGTTGGATTTCTTGCTGTAATGTGGAAAGTGCAGGAATCGCCTTACATCTCAAAGGCATAGGTGCAAAAGTTGCATTTTTCTGGAAATGGAAAAATCTCCCTGAAAACAAGTGGGACTCAAGTTGGGGTTTGCAGTAGAAATGGATGCACTAACTTTTGCTAACTTGTTTTTTATTGTCATGCAGCCGACTTTGGTTTCTGTGCTCAGATCACCCCAGAGCAGAGCAAGCGCAGCACCATGGTTGGGACTCCATACTGGATGGCACCTGAAGTGGTCACACGGAAAGCCTATGGCCCCAAAGTAGATATTTGGTCTCTGGGTATTATGGCTATTGAAATGGTGGAAGGAGAGCCCCCATACCTCAATGAAAACCCTTTGAGGGTAAGAGATCTCTTTTAAAGTAGTTACTATATCAGCCTTGTATGTGTATTTGTGGCTCAGGAAGATTACATAGGGACTTGTGACCTTTAATTCCTAGGTTACTGGTTTGAATTCAAACGTGTTTCAAAGTATTTGTAAAGGTTTGTAGTTGCTGGCTGTTTTAATAGACTTACCATATTTCCTAATGGACAGTTATCTTTGTTAATGAATCTGGGGTGATTACTACTGGTATCTTGTCAAAAGAAATGATAACCTAGTGGTTATCATCTTGAGAGATGATGTTTCTTGGAAGAAAATTGAGATGTCTTAAACTGTGCCTGTATGCTACTTAAATAAAAAACTTTGCTACTGAGGGTGCCAGTCTGCTGCCCAGAACAAACTGCCATCACTTAAAAGTAAATCCAATAAAATTTTAAGGATACAAACTTATGCAGCACGTTCTAACAGACTTGTCTTCCCTTTATATATATGCCTGTCATGATGTCTATCAGTTCGGTAATTTAAGTATCTCCAGTTACCTAGCTAACAACTGGTGACACAGATAAAGCAGTGTAAGTAACACTCTTACAGCACTCTTCATCGTGGCTGTGGAGAAGCAGATTGTCTTCCTTCTTCCTCTCTGGACCAAGACACTGTCCTTATCCTTACTGGAGGAATAAAACTTTACATGTTTGAGCACAAATACTTAACCACATCCAGTGTATGTGGCAGTCTGTTCAGTTTGTCCATATACGATCTTATCTTACCACACCCATGATGGAAGTTATTCTTAATGCTACCAATTATTTCCTAGTATTGTTCAGTGATAAACAGGGATTTGGGTTTTCTGTTTCCTGTGGGAAAACTGAGTAAAGCATGGGTCCTCCTGCCCCCTAGGAGTGCACGCCACAGTGGGGAGCTGACCTCACCTGAGTCCACAGCAGAGGCACCCGGGGGGGGCGGGGCGCTGCAGTGTGCTCCATTGTAGCAGCTGTCGCCTCCTCCTTGGGGACAGGGCTGCGGACCTGGGTCCCTGGCCCCATAGCCCTGGCAGCTAGGAGCGCTCTGGGAGGGCTGGGGAGCAGGGGCTGTGGGTGGGGAGTGAGGGGCACCAGCATGGCTGGTAGGGCTTTGGGGTGGGGGCTTTAATTTTAACCATAGATTTTTATGAGAAAATTTGCAATTTTTATCAAGGAAAACCAAGATCCCTGGTGATAAATTGTTTAGAGCATCACCCTTGGCTTTATATTTACTTAGGCTTCAAAGTGTATAGCAGCATGCAATATATATTCAACTAGGAATCTAGGCTGCATGTCCCTTATGCATTTCATGTTTTATCCCCTTTAGTAGGAAAATCGTTTGAATGCATGTGTTAAAGTCTACAGTTTGCTTCCTACATAAGTCTACCAAGGGGTAATGATTACATGGGATGGAGGGGGAAAAGTAAAATCCCATTTCATCAAATGCATCATATTTGTATTATGGGGTGGCCATCCAAGTTGGAGGTTTCCTGAAGTGTCTGAAATGCTGTAGTTTAGCACTTGTCCAGCTCCATATCTTTCTAGGTAAATTTCCTTAAGTGCTTAGCTTTATTCTATCTTCAAGTCGAAATACGTTTCAGGATCTTAAAACATGACTTGGTTGTGACGGGAGCTCTCCTTTTGCAGGCTTTGTATTTGATAGCAACTAATGGCACACCAGAGCTGCAGAACCCAGAGAAACTGTCCCCGATATTCCGGGATTTCCTAAATCGTTGTTTGGAGATGGATGTTGAAAAACGAGGTTCGGCCAAAGAGCTGTTACAGGTAAAGAGAAGGGTGTTAGAGCTTCCTGATGACCTGAGAAGAGGCAAGCATTAATATAAGAGGTCATCTTATGCTACTCATGCTTATGGGTTGTCATCAGCTTCTGTAGTCTTCCTACCAGATGATTGTTTAGTAGAAGGGAGCTGGAGAGAAGCACAGGTGGCAGAACAGCAACAAAATCTGACTGTTGAATAGTAGTCAGTGCTGTCTGTGTTTTGCCATTTGTAGTTTTGTGACTGCTGCATACTGAAGTGGAGCATATGTAGCAAACCTGGTAGGATAGAGGGGGAAAATGTTAGAACTACTATTATCTCTGCCTTGGAGAATGGTATTGTAAAAGAGAAGGCAAGGGTTACCCCAGTATGTAATGCTAATATGAGGATGTGGGACTGTTAGATAATCTTATGCCTTATTCCAGTGGTCTCCAAACTTTTTTGATCGTCCACCCCAGTCAGTAAAAATTTGAGCATGCACCCCCAATATGTGTATATTGATATAAATAGAAATAGAAGTTCTAATATTTTCTTCCTGCACCCAATGGATCGTCTTGCGCACCCCCTGGAGTGCGTGCACCCCACTTTGGAGACTACTGCCTTATTTCATTCTGTAGGCATGTCCTTTCTTTAGGATCAGCACATTGGCAGCATTGTTAAATGCTTTTCATACCTCGGGTTGGAAAGGGCTATGTTAACACAACAGTTTATGTTGGGTTTTACAGCTGTAGCTTTTACTTACTTACTGTGTTTCTCTTCTTGTCAGCATCCTTTCCTGAAACTGGCCAAACCTCTGTCAAGCTTGACGCCGCTGATTCTGGCTGCCAAAGAAGCAATGAAGAGTAACCGCTAATTTTGTTGCCATGACCTTCAGTTTTTTTTAAAAAAAATCTTTATAATATATGAAATTGTTACTCTTGTTAGGGGGGTTGAAAGAGTCTGCAAAAGGGAAAGTTCTCACCCAGAAGAAATCCAACACAAACCACGGTGACTTTCTAGCCCTTTCTAGGGTCCCAGAGGAAATGTGGACTGTATCGCTGGCTTTTCACCTTTTTAGCAGACAGCCCAGGAGTGCTACTTACTCCTGGGGTTTTAAGGGTTTTTTTTTTTACAGTTCCCATTCATTGTGCCCTCTTGGGTACTTTCAATACTTGAATGACAGATTCAAGCTTTCAGAGAGAGGCATTAATTTTATCTGCTGATCTCTTTCCTTCTACCTTTTACCTGTCTTTCAAATTGCTCTGGGAAGCTCCCCATATGACTAGATTAACAGCAAGTGGGACTGAAATGTGAAGGTACATTTTATCTCTCTCTCTCCCTTTCTGTACAGTTTAGCTAACTGTACTGTAAAAAAATAATGAATCATCTACTTAAGAAATTGCAACTTCCTTAAAAGAATGTTTTGCTTTTTAAGAAGAGTATGGGGAGAGGGGAAAGAGAAGAGTTCGACTGTTGTTCCTGCTCTGTGGCTATGCTCCACAGACCTTCTTAACCTAAGGTAAAAGAGGCTTTTTGTGTAAACTTTCTTGGTTGGTCACATTGTGGGAGGTCAGGTTGCCAGTATGGGGTGAGAGAGCAGATGTTCAGTTTATGATAAAGTCATCAGCTGAGAGTGGGGAGAACTGAAGTCCCAACTGTCTTCCTTTCTGCTCTGCTTCCCACTGTTAGTTTTTTTGGCCAAAGGCTTATATAAATGTCTTGCATGGTTTGGTGGACAGTTTTAGAATAGGTGTTGTCTCTGATCTTTAACTCGGACGTGGGAGTTATGCTGGTGCCTTTGCCTTTTTTTTACATTTCCCTTCTTTGTATCAAATATGTTTTGTATATGTTGTAATTTTATCCTCAAAAAGGCAAATAATGCAACAACCATGGAGTTGTCAAAATTTTAAGTATTAGAGCTATTTTTTCCCCATTTTATATGTGCCCTGTTTCTACTAATGTAATCAAAAGAACAAAAAATTCGTCATATCTGAGGACACTGAAGATCCAAGATTTTTTTGTAATTCAGACAGAAGCTTATGAACATCTGGAAACACCAAAGTGCTGTTCTGTGGAGAGAGCTAATTTGAGTGGCTGATGTGTAACTGGAGAGACATATATCACATTGGCGCTTTTTTCTCTAAAGACATTTTTACCAGCTAGGATGGCAGAAGATGAAAAGCTTAATGCAAGAAAAAGTGCCTCCTTGTAAGAGCTAGCGAGTAATGTGAATTTTCTAGGTGCCTATTGAGGTAACAGTAGCAACTGTGGGAAGATGTCCTGCTCCCTGGCTTCAGCCACTGAAATCACTGTGCATTTATACCTATGGATTATTTTGATAAGGAGCTATTTGTAGTTGTAATGTGCCAAATGATACATGTGCAAGAGTTGCCATCAATTTGGTGTTAAGCAATGTTGTTGCATTCCTGACAGGCAGTGTGTGTCCTAATAGAGAATATTGCTTGTGGGATGAGAGGAATCCATTGGGTTTTGACAAAGGAGATTGTCTAAATGAGTTTTGTGCTCACTCTTTTTGTTGTGGGAAGGTAGAAATCTTTCTTCTCTGAAAGCATAATGTCAGTGTTTTGTTGTTGGGATAGAATACCTGTGTTCTTGTGTTTGGTCACCTGAGATATGGCGAAATGAAGCCTACGCCTGGAGCAGTCCCATTTCTAGAGTCTATACAGCATGGGGGTTTAATTCTTTCAACATACCTGTTTTTCTATAGCTGCTCACTAGAAAATTAATTTGCACCAAACAGGGTGCCTGATTCACGTAAGAAATTGCAACACCACATTTCTATTTGCTTTCTTGTAAGTTATGTTATGTGGTATGTTCCTAGCTGAATTACTTTAATAGAGAGAGGTTACATCAGAAGAATAAACAATCCACTTGCTGCAAAGCACTAAAACAGTCACTGTTTAATCCAAGGAAGTGTTATGTTCTAGGCTAGGTATTTGAGATGTGCTTCCCCTGTAACAAACTTTAGATCTGTTGAAAGCCATATACACCATAAGCACTAGCATGGCAGCGCCCTTGATTTTAATGCATGTGACTTCTGTTTATAAAAGAGCAGCAAGGAATCTTGGGTTATATTTAGTTCTTTCGCATCAGTGGTTCCCTGTTTGTCCATTGCTGGCAATGGATTTGGTGAAAGATCAGCCTCCTAGTGCAGGAGTTAAACTTGGCGCTATTATTTGCTTGGTAGCGCATCCTGGGAAATTAGCAGTTTTTTAAAACAGGAAAACATAAAATCACACATTTTTAACTTATTAGTTCACCTTTATTGATAAAGGAAAACTTCTTTTGATCTTGTATTAGCAAATCTGTCCACATCAGTATCTTTATTTAAGGGGTTCATTTTTGAAGTTGTTGGGGGTTTTTTTGGTTTTGTTTTTTAAATCAAATCCAGGAGTTTCCAAAGTGCATCCCAGTGCTTGTCAAGTGGCCTGCTGTGATATTGAACAATGCGATTGAGAAGTGCATACATTTCTCTCTCTTCCCCGGCCCCCAAATCTGTAGCAGATATATGGTTATACAATTAGGATTTTTTTTTTTACTCCTGTTAGAAATGTATTAGGAACAAACAAAGGATATTAGTCCAGGAAACAGTGGAAGTAATGGTAGGGTTGGATTCTGCAGCAGAGCGTTGAGAAGAGTTAAGCAGAGTCAGGGAGTTGACAAGAAAAGAAATGAATTGTGGGAAGTTGCTGCTCTGTGCTACACTGTAATTGCTGTCTATATAATGTACTAGTGGGTTGGCCGTCTCTTTTCTAACTGAATGCGTGTTGCATGTGTCTTCCAAACCTAGTCCAAAAATGTGGAAAAGGCCATTTTTCCCCATAAGGGACAAAGTTCGAACTGTTGAGACGAGCTTTTCTATTTTGTTGTGTTCAACCCAGATTATGGCTATGTATGGCTGAAGAGAAAATAGCCAGAGACAGAATGGATGCTGAAGGGGAGGTGTTGCTTCTCTACCTGCTAGGATTCCCATATCTCTTATCCTGACATCCCAAGTGATTGCTAATGTGCTAGAACCCCTGAACCAAGCTCTCTATAAAATATGTATGCAAATAAATACATGTGGACTCTTTTTACAATGTTAGTTTGGAGAGTAACAACAGAAGAGGGATGTTCAGCTTCACTGCACCAAAACAAGTGTAAAGGAAATGTCTGATTCCCAAGGTTTTTCTACTATGAAAATGGGAACAGACCAGACTTTGCCACACACAAGCATGCCACTGGGATCACGCATTCTGAACTAAAGATAGATGTTCATCACATGAGTGTCTTCTGTGAGGTGCTCCAGAGTAGTTCTGAATAACTGAACTCCTTTGTCAGAAGAGCAGGGGTGGGAGATAGATAAGGATACAGCGATCAGTATCTGTAGCTGCGATAGAACAGATTTCTCTGATCTGCTTTCCTTCTCTTCCTCACTTTGCCAAACAAAAATGGAAGTGTAAGCTTTCTCCCTTTTTTTCTCTTTCCAAAAACTGTCTTCAGATTGTAATGTTGCCTTCCTTTTGTTTAATTTAATCCCATTCTGTTATTTAATTGTTACTGCAATATTAACTACTGTAATTGATGACTTTGTTTAATAACTGTTCTTTCAGGGCTAGAAATAAACTTTTTAAAAAATGTTTGTTATTTTTCCCCCCTTCCTGAATTTATACCTTTTCTAGAACAGAGTAGCTTAAAAAATAAATGTCTAGGTATCTTAGTGGGTCTAGAGAATTATGCTTTTTGTTTTATGTAACTTTTGTCACTTTCAAGCATGAAACTTAAGCTTTTCATGAACACTTTATTTTCATTGTGGTAGCCTTTATTTTGAGGGATGCCTCGGCTTATCTTCTGTCTTCAAGACCATTTCAACCACTGATTATAGCAGCCGCCCTGATAACTGCAAGCTGTCCTTGCTGTCAAGTTCAACTGGTGAGTCAGTTGTGTCTCTAGCAAATGTGCTCAACTGCTGAACCCAGGAGAGCTCCTCCAAACCGTCCTCTGTACTCTTAGTGAGGTGCTCTTTCTGGGAGGTTGCTGCATAAGAAAAACTTAGCAGAGAACTGTCTAGACTATCAACACTGCATCTTCCAAGGCCAAAACACTGTAAAACAGTGGCGCTCAATCTATTTGCCGTAGTAGGTCACACTTGCAACTCTCAAAGTGTTGTGGCTTGAACCCACACAACTTACTTCCTGTGTATCTATTTAAAATATGTTTTGCATGGGTTGCAGCAGTGGACCTCATGTGGCTCGTGGGCTGTAGGTTGAGAGCCTCCACTGTAAAATAATTGTTAATGATTGCATTTGGAATTGATAAGCCTGTTGTCTTGATCAAGCTGCTGGCAGTATGAAGTTCCAGAAAAACTATTCCTAACAAACTTGCGGTATTACTTTTGTTGAAAACATCCTTAAAAATACCTCTCTTCAGTGTTATACAGAAAAGAGACCAAGAAGCTTGAGAGCTATCCTTTCATCTGAATAGGAGACTGAATGCACTCTTAGGTCAACATTTGCCTGGTATAGCTCATCTGTGAGAGGAAGTCAGGCCTGGATGAGTCTCCCTGGGGGTTTGGCATGAAATCAGCAGCACCTGCTGATAGACTGTTAGAACATTTTATTTTTGTTTCATTTTGGTATAACTTCAGGAATTATGCTGAAGGATGGTGTTGGAGAAAAAAGACACCAGAGTGAATTGGACTGTAGGAAGACAAGGTTGGTTTTCATTGAAATCTGAATGAAGTTTCTATTATTGACTTCTGTTGTTAATACCAAGCTCATTCTGTACATACAAATTATCCCGTATACTTTCAAGTTTAAGAAATAGCTTCTTTCCTCTTCCCCTGTTTCAGTGCAAGAGGGAATAAGTAGCCTTCCAGAAGTGTTTGCAGCCTCAGAAAAATTGAAGTGTTGGATACCACAAAATATTCTGCCTTTTCCAGTTGTTTACCTGGCAGTAATTTGTTTCACATGTATATAATCTTTGTGAATTTTAAGTCATGGTCTGCACTGCATAAGGATGATCTTGTATGTAATTTCTTGTTTTGTTACTTGAGAGGAGGGATAGTCCAGTAAGTCAAGTAGACTTTGGTGCTCACACCCTGTTAAAAAGAGCAAAGCTTTGCATGCAAGCTTGAGCTGGTTCTTTTAAACTGAAATCAACATATGGTGACTTATTTCTCTTTATGTAAAATCTGCTTGTTTCTTGTCTTAATTTAAATCAAAATGATCTTGGTTTAATCTCATAACCAGAACCATCCACAGTAGTTTGTTTATTGAGCTAAATTGATTTCAAGTGGCATAGTAAGTTTAAAACCTGTGTGTAAATAAGCCGTAAGATTGAGGGATAGCTGAGTTCCTACTTTCACAGTTGCAGTTTAAGCTGGAAAGTGTTTTCCCACATGTGATCTTGATTATCTGGGCAACAACACATTGGTTTAGAGTGGAATGGCTGAATTTTGAAAATGGGGAAAGGTAGAATCTAAGACCCACACTGTTAAACCAGCATTTTTCAATAGTGCACAAAGAAAAGCCTGTCCATAAATTGAATGCAGTTAATGGAGTGTCATGTAGAGGTGCAGCTATTGTTTATTATTGCCTTTGGTTATCTGTAGTATCAGTTATTTATATCTGCATTTACCAGCACTATATGTTTACCATATGTGTGTTGTTTTAAAAGCCTTTGGGAGAAGGGAGGGCTTAGTGGCTTTAAACAAAACCCCAAAAAATCAGAGTTGAGAATTGAGGTGATATATGCAAGTATGTAAAAATGCACTGATTCTTGATCTCAAGATCTGCAGTGTTCTCCCAGCTACAATTTTAATCCTGTGTCTAAGGCTATTTAAAAAAAAATATTTTGCCACTTGCTTGATGCTTGTGACCCTATTTCAATGTCCTTAAAGACAGTCCCAGCCAAAGTAGCCATCTCTCTCAGTGCAGATGGAAGAATACATTTCTCTTGGAGCTGCATTAAAAAGTCTTAATAGACACCTCCCAGAAGCACATGAATGCAAAACTGCTTTCCCCCATCCTCCCACCTCTTGAGTTTTATAGTGGAAGGAAGAGTTAATGGAAGAGGTACCTAGCTTGGAGGTGTATTTAGCCATCGTTTCAGTAAGCAGAAACCTGAAATGGCAGAACGATTTCCCCAAAAGTTCAACAGTGGTGTCACTCCAAGTTGGGGAAATGTTGAACTCAACGGAAGATTTTTAAGGAAGTTGTGAACAAATGAGAACTCCCTAACTGATGGCAGACAAGACTAAAATTGAAGTTACAAGGGATGTAAGTAGCATAAATACATAGTGACCAGAAGGTATGGGAAAGGCAATAAGTTGACAGTAGTAAAAGCTCTTCTGTTGAGGTGTACTGCTCTTATACAATCTCCTTTCATGTCCCTCAGCCATGACCTGCGGAGAGACTTCACTTGCATGGATGAGAGAGTCTGGTGTCCATTTTCATTATGCCTAGGTCAAGCTGCTGAAACCTCCTATAGAGACTATGTTGTAGCGACGTTTGTGGTGTGGAACTGTCCACAAGATACTACCTGGTCAATTGAGGAACTTGAAAAACCACTGAATGGAAGCAATTTTTTGTCACCTTCTGTAAATCTGATTCATGAATATAGAACCTCTGTGTGAGGAAGTCTTCCACATGTTTCTGGTTTCTAGATGTTTATCCCCCTGTAGAGCAGGTACAAATGACCCTGAGGCTGTGGCAATTGGGATTTGTTCCCTAATTTCAAAAGTTTGTGTTCTTTGAGCTCTGTTTCCAAGGGCCTTTCCTGCAGCTGTACAACTTAGACTTAAAACATCTACCTGTATTGTGCTCCTACTGTCTAAATCAGGGGTTGGCAACCTACAGCTCATGGGACAGATCCAGCCTGCAAAGGTTTGATCGGCCTGCAACTGCGATCAGCCACAGGGGGGATTGATAGCATGCTGTGAGTAGGGTGCCAGAATGAAGCCCCCTCAATCCCTCCCACTGCAGTCACCGCTTTTTTTGGTTGCTGAATCCACCGCTATCTATTGCCAGACGAAGCAGGGAGACTACAAGGGAAGTGATTGGATTGAGCCCCAATGACCTCAGCCTGCCTCTTGTGAAATATTTGCCTATCTAGAGTAGTGGGGGAAAACCTCGGCTGGTGTGCCTCAATTTAGTCTCGCACCCTCCTCAAGGGTCACTCCAATCTTTGTCCCGAACAATCTGCTCTTCTGTTTTGTTCCGAGCCTTGCGCTCCCTGCTTGATCTGATGCTGTGTGTCTGCTTTCTGCTGTATCTGCCTGTCCCCCCCTCGGTCTGCTGTGTTTTGCATGCAGAGGATGCATGTGCCACTTGTGGCCTCTGTGCTGTGGGTTAGGCACCCCTGATGTAGAAGATATGCGGGAAGATACTGATCATACCTAGTATTTTGGTGGTTAAAATGTATCTATTCCCATGCTTGGTGGGATATATAATAGAAAAGTGGCTCCTGTAGCCATAAGGATGAAGAGCTTGTATCTTCATTAAACTCAGTAGTGCTGCATTCATGCACCCTTTGGGTCCCTCCCAAGGAATGTCCATTGTTCTGGGGATTGAGATTTTTCCAGCTATCCTTCGCAAAGCTAATAACTAGGTCTCCAGATCTAAATTCTTGCTGCATGTGCCTGTTTACTGAAGACTTGGTGTATAGGGTGAGTATAAACATGACCATGCATAGCCGTAACTAGGAATCACAATTTAGACCCAGTAAAATAATTGAGCTAATTTTAGGGTAATTTTATTCCAGGGTTAAGTGTTTTGTTTTCCACTGAGTATTGGTGAAAAGGAAATGGAAGGAAAAGAACAGAGATGATGATTATTACTTTTCAGTTTATTCAGAGAATGTATATACTGGTCAGGCCGCAGCTGGAGTACTGCGTCCAGTTCTGGGCCCTGCACTTCAAGGGGGATGTGGACAACATGGAGAAGGTCCAGAGGAGGGCCACTTGTACAATCAGGGGACAGCAGGGCAGCCCTATGAGGAGAGGCTACGGGACCTGAACCTGTTCAGCCTCCA
>NW_017728929.1:8663531-8721015 GCF_001723895.1 Crocodylus porosus | reverse complement strand
AACACCTTGCTGGGGTCGTTTGACCCCAGTACTCTTTCCTGCCATGGCAGGGGGTCGGACTAGATGATCTACTCGGGTCGCTTCTGACCCTAGAAACTATGAAACTATATTTTATTTCTTATAGAATCCTGGGTGCCATTTCCCACTTAATAGTCTTAGGCCCTATCAACATGATATGTGCCTACAATAAGTACTTAAAATAATCGCAAGTGTTGCAGACCACACAGTTCATTAAGATGGAAGCGGAGGTTACTTGCACATTTCTGCCTTCGGGGAAGGGAAGTAAAATGCAGGCCATTGTTTGCTGGGAAAGCAAAATAAGTAGGCAGTGTTTTACTATATGTAAAGGCAAGCACAATTTCTGTCCCAGAGGAATCAAAGGAGGACAAAAGATTCCTGCGTGTTACAGGTTTCCAACATAACTGCCCAGGTGGGAGGAATATAGAGCCATTGATTTTATTTGTATCCATAGCACTGCCACCATAGACTTCAGCGGGAAGATGGCCATGTTTATCAATAATATCTGGCTTCTTTTGTGGTGATACTTAACAAAAAGGATACCTGTGCTTTTCTGCTGGCTTTGTCTTTTGTATTTTAATCTACACAAGATGTACTACAGAGTGGTATGGTCTTCTGCTGTATGCTTGAGGAGTATGTGAGGTAAGAAGTCCATTGGTTGCAGATCTGTATATCTGCCATTATGTAATTTGGTAATTATCTCCATGAAGTTACAGAGTAACATTATATATTTACAATCTCTCTACTGTGCCTGAGAGGGTTGTACAATTGGAGGATATGCCACACATAATTACAGGCTTGGTACAGGAAATGGTTCAGAAGGCCTTCAAACAGTGATTTCCTAAGAAGCCTCTTAAAGTGTGCCCCAGAGCAGTTTTACGCTTAAATACATGAATTGACAAGAATAAGAAGGGCGCCTTTTAAAAGGAGCAGGTGTTTTGGATCTTTAATTTTTCAGTCGTGCTGTGTGGCCCAAAGCATCATCCCTTTATTATTTGTTCTAGTGGTTGTTGAAAGGGGAAATACATTTTTATATTGTCATGAGTTAGAGTGAACTGATAGAGACTGGTGGCTTACTCTTGTGCCTGCTGTTTGTAACAGTGATTAAAATGCCTTTCATTTTAAGGAGCATGGATTAACATCAGTTTCTGTTGACTTGTATGCATCCTACCCCATGGCTGTCTACACTGGAAAATTGAATCAGGACAGTAGAGCTGTGTGTTTTGAAAGTGTTTAAGGTTCTCTGTGTTGTTTTGCATGTAGTGTTGAGCTGAACGATTGTGGCGTAAGTCAAGAGGCATATGTATAATAGAACTAGTGGCCTCCTACCCAGTTCTGAGTGAAGTCTGGCTCCTACCATGTACCTCTGGTCATGGAGCACGAATCAGGAGGTGAGGTGCCCATATCTGTAAGTCAGGGGGATTGAGAGGTTCTTGCAGTGATAGACTTCTGCAGTGTAGGCAGGGCTTATTTGTCAGATATACTAAACCCTCCCTGGGGACTTACAACTAAGATACAAATACAGAATGTCCCTTCAAGGTGTGCAGGAAATGTTGAGAGATGGGAGAGGCATCTCTGGGCTCTCCTGTCCAGCTATCCACTCCGTCTCCTGGCAGCAAGGGGCCTTCTGCAGCAAAGCATTCCACGGACTCGGTAAGGGAGACCAGGTCTTTGGGAGCTGGGCCTACTGCTGTTTTCCTGAAGACCAGAGATGAAGGGAAACATTGGCTTAGAGGGAGTGAATGATTCTGAGCTCAGGAATGGTCTATTCTAGTCATTGGTGTAACCAGTAGCCTGCTACTATTAGCATGCCTTTCTCTGAGCCAAGCAACAGCTAGCATCTTAAATCTGTATCAGCATTCTTGTATTTTCCTTTTTTGTGCTTTGTTCTTTCCAGACAAGGCTGTGTGGTTGCAGTGCCCCGATCTCCTGTAGTTCTTGCGTGGGGAGAATTCCTAGAGACTTCCAAGGGATGTTTTCTCCCAGTAAGGACTAGAGGATTTGACTGGCAGAGCAGTATTTCCAGCCTGGGATGCCCACCTGTACTTATGAATGCCATCTCCCCTAGGCAGGGACTCCAGCAGTCAGCTGGTTTTGGATAGAGCAGCCTGGCTGCTGCTCTCTATCACTCTTTCCTGGGTAGAGCTGGTCACAATAAGAGGGCAATGAACTCTCCTTTTGAATCTAAGAATTTCCAAATAAGTCTTCAATGGGGATTACCTCTAGGAACAATGTAATGGATTTATCCAGCACACGGATGTGAGATTATTTGTAGAAATGACAGCTGAACGAACACATGGTGCTTTCAACAGCAATCCAAAGTGCGTTCTGAGGAAGAAGGGCACCTTGCTAACATCAGGATAGAGGAAGACTCCCAGGGTTGTCTGTTGCTTCACAAAAACATGTGCCTTTGTCAACAAGATCTTGTTTTCTTTCATCTGCAATAAGTGGGAGAAGGGGTCAAGTAGTTCTGCGATGGGCTGAAAATGTACAGTCCCTGTTTCCATGTAATGGTGCAGTCTCCATGTTGCCACAGTAACAAAGGGGTCATTTTCAACTGTATTAAGTGCCTAATCCTCAGCTCAAGGTTGATTTGATACCTATGTCTCTTGCAAAGTGTTTGTTTGTTGTTTTTTTTTTTGTATAAAACAGTACTAGCAGGAAAATAAAACTGAATTAATACAACAGTGGAGGTTTCTGGCTTTCTTTGTGTATATTAATGCTCTGGTTACAGTGAGACGCCTAACCAGCTCTCAGTTCCCTCGTGTGGGAGTCGGGATAGTCTCTTCTGTAGTCAGTACAGTGGGCCCCAAATCCAAAAGAGGCGTTTCGGTTTGGCCTTTTTTCTGTGGTACTTCTCTTTCTCCTCTCAGTACAGTATCTGGATACTTCACAGTCTACAATGCAAGTATACTCCCAACATCTCTGTGAGGCAAGGATATCTGTACAACCAGGGACCTGAGAGGAGTTGCTTGTTTGTTTGGGGTCCCACACACAACCAGGAGTTGATCTTGGTCGCCTGAACCACACGACCACCTTTAATGACAAGCTTGATTTTCACTGGCCCAGGCTTTGCTAGCTCTTTCATTTAATTGTTTACGGTTTTCTTTTGAACCAAAAAATTGTTAGGGGGCAGCCCGGGCTTCGTTGCTGCTGTTCTGTAATTTAACTGAGCTTGATAGGGCTTGTTCTGACAGCCTTTCTCAGGAGGTGCTGACTTTTTATTCTGTTTTCTACCAAACAATTGGTTTGAAGAGCAAAGGGAATTTGAAATACCAGTCCACACCTTGCTGCAAAGTGCTTAACCTAGTACCTACTGAACTCTGAATATCCAGGGGTCTAAACAAAATGCTCCTTAGAAGAGTGGAGCCACCATGACCCGGCTATCTGCCACCATGGCCCAGCCTGGCTGGGTGGCAGAGAGGCCCCAGGACCCAGCTGGGCCCGGCACATTGTCCCCGCGTCCTGCTCCTGGTCCTGTCACTGGCCCAGCCCTGCTGGGTGGCAGAGACACCCCAGGTCCTGCAGGCCCTGGCTGGGCCCGGCATGCAGTCCCTAAATGTCATGCCAGGTTCTGCTGCCATGGCTTGGAGCCCCCACTCCTACTGCTGCTGCTAAAGGTAAGTTATAGGCCCTGGGCAGGGGGCTGCAGCCCTTCAGGGGGAGCTGGGACCCTGGGTGGGGGGGTTGTGGCCACATCCCCCCCATCAAACACTACATCCCCCCCATTACACACCCATCATGTGCGAAGAAAACCTAAAGTACACATTAACACATATAGGTATTTAGAATTTATCTTATCATGATGATAGAGACCCTGATAGGCTTCCACATGCTTGCATGTGCACGCACTCTCTCTCTGTCTCTCTCTAGATATGTGTGTGTGTGTAGAGTGGTCTTTTGTTTTAATTGTGGAAAAACAGATTTTGGGGTATTTTTAAAAATGGCTTTGGGATGCTGCTGCAGCAGTGCAGCTGGCACAAAGGGTAGTGTCTCCATGTACCAAGTGGCCAGGCCCCAGAAGCTCCTGAGAGCAAGTAGCCCTGACCTGCTTGGCAGGGCAGCTTTTTGTACAGATGAGGCCAGGACAGTGCAGTTTTTTTATATTGCTGGGGTCAGCACCTGTGCTATCCCCAGGCTCTAGCTCCCCCTGGCTGCAGACCTCGGAGGAGCCAAGGCAAGGTTATTTTGCCCCAAGTGGCACAATTTGCTCCACAACAAAGTGCAGGTCCCAGCATATGTGCCGAAGCAAAAAGCCCCGGCTCAAATTTGCACCACTTCTATTTGAGCTGCTGCAAGCGCACATGTGTGAATGCACCCTATGATTTCAGTGATCACTTAAAACTGGGGAAACTTGCTTTATTCAGTGCATGAATTTGAAGTAGTTGGCATGGTGCAACATGTGTCTGTATAATATATAACAAGTTCCTATGGCTTACACCAGGGTTTCTTAAAGTTACGGGTCCCTGCCTTCCCATCATAACTAAGTTCAGTTGTGTGTGTCTAGTCATGTTAACCACCTTTTCTTCCTTTTCTACAAAGCAGTATTTACAGGGATCTCCTTGCTGATTAACAGTCTAGAAAAGATACCGTAAAATAACCAATACCTAGCACTGGTCTAAAGAGATGTCCAGGTTCAGCCCTTCATCATGCCTAGTATCTTGCTATTGAACAACCCCAGTAAGCAGATCTATGCACTGCTGGTAGGGGTGCAGTGCACATGAAAGCAAATCAGTTGAAGGATATCCCCACACATGCACAGATATGAACCTTGGCATTAGGAGTGGGGGTTCCCCAAGACTGTTGCTTTTAGCTTCTGAGCCTACTTGTTGGAATCAAAGTTGCCAGTTGGTTCAGCAAAAGGGTAAGCAGAGTCCAGGCAGTATGTGGTGGTGCTTTCCACTGAAGAAGGGGAGAGGTTGCTGTGTTTCACCTGAGGCTCTGGTGTCTTGCATCTTCTGATCAAGTGGGAAAGCCCTTGGGTAAGTAGGCTGCTGGTGTGAGGAAGGAAGAACAGATTAATATTTCCTGCAGCTGATGCTGTAGAGGCTCTTTCTATCAGCTGTCTTGGGAAAATGCAGCTGTGCAAAGCCATCCGCCCACCCCCAGGCTTTTGGACTCGATGCCTATTGGGTTGTGCCACGTTCACTTCTGAGTGTGTTTATAAAGAAGAGTCATTAAAGGTTAACCTGCTCTTCTCAGTCAAGGCAGCTCCTTCTGCTAAATCCATCTCTCTTGCACACAGAGGGGTCTGCTATGGCTGGCCTGAATGTTTCCTTTGCCTTCTTTGTCTCAATAGTGGCCATTTGTGAGGTGGTCAGACAGATTTCCAAGAGATTTATACCTCTTGGAGTGTATCGCTGTCTTGCCAAAGAACTGGCCAGCTCATTACAGTTGTGCGCTTGCTGCCTTGAACTGAGGATGCTGGTGGAGCTTGGTCCATGGGGTGGTGGATTTGGCCCTGATGTGACCCTAACCCTCCTCTTCCTTCTCTTCTTGGTTCATGGTTTCTCTTTTGGTGGGGCTTCTGCAAATCCCATGGTCTGTCTCCAAGAATTCCTGATCATGGAGTCTTCCTTCGTGGCTACTACTGTGAAAATTTTGGCCCAGTTTGCAGGCATGGAGGCAGGTAGGATTTTCACCAAGCTGTTCTGGTCCTGGGAGCTGACGGAGTTGCACCTCATCCAGAATCTGATGGCTTTTGATTGCAGTTCCTCCATCCAGACCTCTTTGTCCCAAGGCATCTATGTGGAAGGCGGGTGCTCTTTCTTTTTCCACCTTGTGGCACTCAAGTTCCAGCACAGCCGTGTGCTGTACAGAGTCCCCGTTGTGGCCCTGTTGGTGACTGTTTTGGCTTACACAGGTGAGTGTCTTCCTAGATTATTCCATAACACTTATGTATAGACTAGATTGGAAACAGCCTCATTTAGCTGCAGTGATGAGGCACCTGATCATCTCAAGAGCCTTGAGTTTAACTATGTTTAGCTGAACAGCTAAGTTTGCTTCATTATTGGTCTTTTTGGCTAGTTTGCTCACATGGCAACATTACCACCAAGTTAGCCACAATTAAATGTTTTTATTCAAGAGTGCCTTAGCTGGGCTGTTCTATGTGAAAACTGGCATTGCTGAAACCCCAGAAATCTCCATGGAAGGCACTGTCCAGTATACATATGAGGAGCTCCCTGCAGTCTAGAAGAACAGAGTGCAACCCTTAATAAAATGTGTATTGATCTATTGTCATATTCTTCTATAACACCTAACTCCTGTAGTCTCTGAGCATCCTGGCACTGCCACTTTGAGGTGGGTCAGTACTAATTACGTCCATTTTAGAGAGAGAGGACTAAGGCACAAAACTTAAGTGACTTGTCCAAGATCCCACAGGAAATCTAGGCTGCAGCAGAGAATTGAATCTGGGGCCTTTTGTCTTAACATGGGACACTCCACTCCCTCTGAGCTTTGCAGCTTTTCAAGGAGAACCCCAGCCCACAGCAAGAAGGGTTCAATTAGTGAACAGTGGGAGCTGTTGGAGGAAGCCAAGCTAAGGTGAAGTTCACTTCATTTTTTGCCTACTCAAAAAATGAGAGCTACTAGTAACAACCAGCTAAGGTTTTAAAGAAAACCCCAGCCACCATAGGATTTCCACGTCAGGGTCTCACTGGCCCTCAGTTATGGTATGGACAAGCAGCTGGGAAGCCAAAACAAATTTTCTACCAAACTTTAAGGTGGACTTGATGTTATAATGATGATTTCTCCCCTATAATTTATTCATTTGCATATTCATTCAGATAGGAATGTCTTGAAAGCCAGGAAATTCAAATTTAAGCTTGCACTCAAAACAACAAGCCTTGGAAAGCACAACCACCCTCAGTTAGGACCTCTTCCTTTTCCTTCCTCCTCTCCCTCCAGACAAGCTAATCATTGCATTGCCATCACCTTGCATTCAAGACTGGCAGTCAGATTCCTGAATGCTGTATGTCTCCAGGAAATCTGGCATCCAGGACTTTGGAGATGCATCCATTTTTAAAACCAGGAGGGACTGCTGCAGTCTGACCATCTGGCCTCTGCCAGACCTCTCATCTGACTCCTCAACTCCCTTGGTACAGGCTGGAGGATTCCAGCATAGTCAGCTCTTCTGTGGGGGAAGAGTGCACCTTGTTAGAGACAGCACATGAGGGGCATCTACTATGTCCCTAGGGAAAGCTGTTCCAGCTGCTCTGAAAAAAAGGCAGCTCCTTATTTCTAACCTGACTTCATCTAGGTTCAGCTGCCAGGCGCTGGTATTTCTTATGCCATTCCTTGCTTGGTTAGGAAGCGGTCTTCTGGCAAAACTCTCCTCCCCATTTACACACTTGTGTATCAAGTCGCCCCTTCCCAGTCTGATCTGTTTAGGCCAATTACATTGTACATACTCCATATGGGAACAAATAAAACACGCCCCACTAATACAAACACATGGTGTGTCCTCACTTTCCATTGCAAACGGCTCACGTTCTGCACTTCATCTCACAGTAAAACACATGGATGTGGTTTAAGGCGTCTGCTGCTGCTAGGGTTCTCGAGTGGCCTGCTTTGCTGGTGGTATAGCCCCGTCTACCTTTGAGGCTGGGAGGCAGCTTGCATCTGCTTGACATGGAAGTTATGTGGGGAGGTAGGACTGTGGGGTGGAGTTGGGTTGACCTAATTCTACCTCTGCAGAATGCTTTCAGAAAGGTCATTGAATGGGAGGCAAGAAGAAGTGCTTCCTTTCCAAGCCTACATGGAAACAGGACTTCCCTGACCCTACCTGCTGCTGAATGTCTTCTATTGTATGTTTTTAATCAACCTAAATGCAACTCTTTGTTCTGTTCTTCCACAGCTGGGCTTTCCACAGGAGCCTTTTACAACCCTGCCCTTGCCACAGCTGTTACCTTTCACTGCTCTGGGAACAACTTGCAGGAGTACATCCAGGTTTACTGGCTTGGGCCCCTCACAGGTGAGTGAAGATGGTGTAGGGACAGGAGCTATGGCTGCCTGGCTCTACTGGGGCACAGACTAGAGTACTGGCCTCCAAAGTGGGGTGCGCGCACCCCAGGGGGGTGGGCAAGACGATCCATTGGGGTGCAGGAAGAAAATATTAGAACTTCTGTTTATATTTATTTTTTATCAAAAAAATAAGAAAGAAATTAAGCTTTACTAATATTTAATATACGGATTGACACTGGCAGCCTCACTTGGTCCATATGCCAGACAGTCATGTGTCACGTACGGTACGTGAGGTATCCTGAGGGAAGAGTGGGAGTTCTACAATGCGGAGGGGTTGACAGTGGTGCCCTCACTCGTTTGTTCGCTTTCAGCACATTGTGACATATTGCAGTTTGTGTGCCCAGTTAAGTGGATTTACAGATTATATTATCTAGTTTTAACTAACCTAACCCTCACAAAATGGACAAGTGGCTTAAACAGATTCCTGCGAAGAAACTGCGGATTGAAGATAACACTAATAATGTGAGCACAAGCAAACAAGAAGAAAATGGCAGAGCTGACACTTCTCCTACTCCTAGTATGAGCTCTTCGTCAGCCACATTACGAGGTAAAAACAATGATGATCTAATCAGATCTGACAAGAAGTTGGCCAAAAAAATTCAAAATTATCAAGAAGACTATTTGAAATATGGACTTACATCCACTATTGTTAACGATGAACCTCACCCTAAGTGTATGTTGTGCCTTGAGATATTAGCTAATGATAGTATGAAGTCATCACGATTAGCAAGACATTTAAAAACTAAGCATCCAGAACACGAAGACAAACCGCTACAGTTTTTTTCAGTGATGTTTAAAGTCATGCGATATTCAATCCAGTACTTTACAAAATGTCACTAAACTTAATGATGAATGTTTAGAAGCCTCTTTTGAGGTTTCTTACTTAATAGCAAAAGACAAAAAGCATTGGGGAAACACTTGTTCTTCCTGCCGCAGTAAAAATGACTGAATGCACAGAAAACAATATGGTGACAAACTAAAATGCATTCCTTTGTCAGCAAATACTGTTGGAAGATGCATAGAAAACATCGCTGAAGATTTGAAGAAACAAGTATTAGAACAAATTACGCAGTGTGGGAGGTTTGCTATACAGTTGGATGAAAGTACAGATGTTTCTAACATGTCTCAGGTTATGGTATTTGCTAGATTCTGTTTCAATAATGAAATACAAAGAACCACTTTTTTGTGAGCCACTAAAGGAAAGATGTACCGGAGAAGATATATTCTCAACAGTAAATAACTTCTTTAATAAAAATAATGTTTTATGGAAAAACTGTGTAAGTGATGGAGCAGCTGCTTTGACTGAAATAAAAAAAAAAAAAGGATTCTGGGTTATGGTTACAGAGGGAGCACCACACATGAAATTCATTCACTGCATCATGCATAGGCAAGCTATTGCAGCAAAGAAGTTGGAGCCAGAAGAGCACAAAGTGCTACAGGATGTCAATGATGTTGTACAAAAGCGGTTCGTTTCCTGGGAGGCGTGGAGAGATTACAGACACAAACATCAGCCAGCACAAAAGGATGTATTTGTTTGCAAACAAGGTCAGAGTGGGGCATTGATGCCCAAATCAGCTTCTGACAAACTAATTGTGTTTGCAAGCGGAATTTATCTTCTCTCTCTTGAGCGCGTGTGCAGACACCGGAACTCTTACAGCTACTTCTGTTTCATACAAGCATACATGTAGTTACATTATTACATACATCGCATGTATAGTATAATTAGCTACTTAAGTATGCGGGGCGGAGAGATGAATATGCAACAGTTTATTAAGCATGCCCAGAAACTACAACAGTTCGTCAAAAGTTTATACCCCAAGGCCACAGTCAATTGAATTCCAGCTTCTGTAATCAGCATGAGAGAGACTAAGGCGGGTGAGGGGGAGAAAGGAGCCTTGGGCAGTATTTCTTTCTTATCAGGTGTAAGATGCAAGCTGCGCATTTCTAACAATATTCCATTTCTAACAATGATGTGGTTAATTTTATAAAAACAAGACCTTTAAATAGTAGAATCTTTACAGTACTTTGTAATGAGATGGGGAGTGACCATGAAAATCTTTTGTACCACACAGAGCTTTGCTGGTTATCTCGTGGCAAAAGAGCCTAAAAGAGTTGTCGAACTTGAAGATGAGTTATGCATTTTTCTTTTACAAAAAGACAAGTGTTCCAAATTTGCTGACCTTTTCTGTGATGACAAGTGGCTGTCAGTAGTATGCTACCTAGCAGATATTTTAGAAAAAATAAACACACTTAATCTGTCCCTTCAAGGTAAAGGTGACATTTTAACAATGTGTGAGAAAGTAACTGCTTTTCAAAAGAAACTTGTGCTATGGAGAGAGCGTTTTGAAAACGGATGTTTGGAAATGTTTCCATTGTTATGTGATTTTGTTGCTGAAAATGAAGCAAGTGTGTCACCTATAAAAACTCTCACATCTGCACACTTAAACTTGGAAACAGAATTTTCTAACCTGTTTAAAAATCTTCCAAAAGAAAAGTTTCAGTGGGTTTTGAACCCATTTGTTAGAAATATAAAAATGCAACACCTTCCAATTAGTTTGCAAGAATAACTGATTGACATCAGGGAAGATGGAACTTTACTAGCCAAATTTCAACAAAAACCTTTGCATAATTGATGGATGGGATTGAAAAAATGAGTATCATGATTTAGTAATTGCAGCCAATGATGCACTTCTTCCATTTGGATCTGTGCATCTTTGTGAGGTTTCTTTTTCAGCTATGACAGCCATTAAAACGAAGTATTATAATAAACTGAACTTAGAACCAGACCTTCAAATCGCTGTATCACAAAGTGTTAAACCAAGATTTTCAAAAATAATGAAGCATATTTTATAAAGCATAAAAATAATAATGTGTTAGTGAGAGCAAAAAGGGTTTTTGTACAGTTAATAAATAAAATAAAGATGAAATAAACACTATTTTAAAAATATTTTTATTTTATCTCATCCTTCTTTAATTTCTATTTTTTGTGTATGTTTTATAATGTACATAACATATTAGTACAGTAGTACATGTATATAATTTATAAATAAAGTTGACCCAGGGGAACTGCTATCTCCTTGCAGTAAGAGGCAAATCTTTTAAGTTTTTATTGGTTGTAGAGCCTGGCTGTTCTTGTTATTGGCAAGCTCGATGGCAGAAGCTCATGGTCTTTCCCAGCTCTTCTCCATATCAACTTGGCCATAACTTTGCCATATCCCCAGTAGTCTACAGAAGTGCTGCCTATCAGACCCAGCTGAGGGGGGACTTTTTTGCTGGGCAAGGAGCAAAAAAGACTAAATAGTTGGGAGAGGTGACAGGGTTAGAAATGAGGTAGTGATTACTGCTCTGCATTGTCATCAGTGGGCATTGCCTATTGACTCAGGAAGGCTGTGTTACATCTGTTGCGTTCTGTTTGCAGTCTGCAGGTTAAAGAACCAGGAAGAGCACCAAATAGCACTGTTAAAAGGAAATCGATACTATTTGACCATTCAGGTACAAACTGCACCGATTCAATGTGCTGGGGTGCATCTCTGTTAAAGCCATGTTCTAGCTCAACTGCGCACTGTTGGCTGGGGCTTCTGATAGTTTTGGCCACCTTCTTTTATTTCCCTCATTTGGGCAGTGCTATGACATTTGGATGCGGGCTGCCATCAGGCCCCAGGAGGAGAAGTACTAGGTGGAGTATGTCAGATGTTGGGAGTGGGAGGAAGAAATGGTTGAAATAGAGGTTAAAAGTTAGCTGCTTAATCCTCCCTGTTGTTTTCAGGGATGCTTATAGCCGTGCTCCTGTTCCAGGGGAACATCCCAAGGCTCTTCCAGAAAAATCTGCTTTACAACCAGAGAAGCAAATACAAGACCCCCAAGGTGAAGGCAGTATCTGTGCCTGCAGCTGTGGTCAAACGGATAGGAAAAAGCAGCCAAGAGGAGCGGCAGTGAGCACGCCTAAGAGTTGAGTGACTGAGGTTATCTTTGCTGCCCCTGCCCATCTTCTGCCCCGCCTACAGGTTGGGGAGAGGGCACCTCAGAAAATGTGGCCACATGCTAGTAATTTCCTAGAAGCGGTCCTTGGTGGCTTAGTTGTGCTAGCTGGGAGGGAATGTGCAATAGGACATGCTGCCATCCAAGACACAGGCCTTGGCCTCTTGGACGTGGACAGCAGCAGTGTCTTGGGCACAGGTCCAGAGTACCGCGCTCCATGAACAGAGCATTCCTTCTCCTCCATGCAGGTCCTCAGCTGCCAAATGCCTTGTTCTTGCTCCAGCCTGTGTGGACCAGCTGGTCTCCCTCATGTGGGCTCTGAGCCGGTGCCAACCTGCTCTTCCCTCCACTCCCTTCAGTGCACACAGGCCTCCCCGCTCCTTGCCCTGTTCCTTAAGAGGGCTAGTCTTGGCTGCTGGTGCCAGTCATCTCAGCACTGCCCACATGTGATGGCTCAGACTGCACACACTGCTAATACCAGAAGCTTTAATGTTGGACTGGAAAGAAGAAAAAAAAATGGAGGGGGAAACTATTCAGTGGTAGAGGCTGAGGGATCCCCTGGACCTCATTTATCCTAGCAATGCCTCACAAAAAGATCCTTCCCTCTCAGCCCAAGTGACAGTTTGGGGGCTGTTTACTGACCCAACCACCTCTGCTTGACCTGATGGAGCTGAAAAATAATCAGGCAAGATGAAATGGAATTAAGAAAACTACCACACTCTGTCTTCTCCAGCAAACAGATATCTCAGTGGCTTCCAAAGGAGGGAACCCACCCTGACGTTTGAGAGGATGCTCACAGCCCTCAGCACCACGAAACTCCCACGTCAGCCTGGATTGCTGGATAGCACTGGGCACTGTATAATGATGTGGGACCTACTGTCTTGTGCCCATTGCTTTTCTGTTCCTTTCTCCTGTTGTCTTTGGCAAGAATCTCTGCCCAGGTAATGGTTACTTGCAAAACATATTAAACCCCAAGATGAGATTTTTCAGAGGACTGTAAGGTATACACCAGTTTTAATCAAAGATGTGCCTAACTCCCCCAGTTTGCTTTAAACACCAATCCCCCCCAACTAGCTGGTAAGTACGGAATGTCTCAAGTGCCATTGAGATGATTGAGAACATCAATAAAGTTAATTCACAATGTGAAATAATGGACAGTGAAATGATGACACTGATCAGGAACTAGTCAGGTAAGGATCAGATAAACATTTAAAATGACTTCACAGAAAATTAATTTATTTGCTAACACAGGGCAGGAGAACTCCTCAAAGAAAGAATTCAAAGATTCATAGACTTCAAAAGTAGGAGGAGCAACTATGATAATCTATGTCATGCAAGAGGTCACATTAGGCCATAGAATTTCACCCAGTTTCTTATCAAGCTCAATAATTTGGTGTTGAACCAGAAGAGATGTCTTTCTAATAGACAGTCGAGCTTGATTAAAAGGTTCCACGTATGGATGACTCTGCCACTTTCCTTAGTGTTTGCAGTGGCTTGTGACTCCCTCTGTCAAAAATTGGCGCAGTAGAATGACCATCATGAACTATGTAATAGTTGCATATTTTTCTAAAGTGAAAATTCTGATTTTTATCAACTCTTGTTGTAAGTTGCTAATATCTATAGGAATCGAGTCCAAAACTGCCCTCTTGGAAGCAAACATTTCACATTGTATAGCTGCTCATAAATAAGCTTGTATTTTTCTCTATTTTAGGGATAAATGGATTTACTCATTGGCCTGTGGTCATTCCTCCTTTGACATTGTGTCAAAGAAAAACAAAAATCCAATCTTTGCTTATATATCTTGGTATGTATTGGCAGCAGTTGGTCACTTGAGAAGACAGGGTGATGTTATCATTTCTTGTAACCAGATTGCCACATTCGATGTATTAATGAATCACAGTTTGCAGTAAAACAGACTGTACCACAATATCCATGGCTTCTTTGTGTCTGAGCCACACTGGATTTGACAAGTTGTAAGACTAGTTCTTCTCTGTTGATTTCCCTTCTAACAAGAGATACTGAAAAAACACTTGGCTCCACTGAGCCTCAAATGTAGCCGGATGTTGAGGTACATATGAGATATGTGACCCACAAAACATGTCTGCAGCAGCCTCTGTGCTGTGCCCAGGAGCCCTGTGGCAAAGCTGCTCCTTGTAGGTTGTCGACTTAAATGGTATTTAAAGATTTGCTTTTTGCAAATTGGCTTATAGGTATTGATATGTGTATTTAGAATGATTCAAGATGGGCAGCAGGGGTTAATTGATTTCTAAAGAGCTTGGGTCTTGCATACAAAGTGTCTCGCAGCCCTGGAGGCAGACAGACTGCCTAACACAGCAAAGGCCAATTGATGGACACATAGCCTGAGAATTAAGGGGGCATGCCATAATACGAGATCACAGCCTTCAAGGCAGACAGGTTATCTAACACAAGGACGCGTAGTCCAGAAAACAGTCTGGGAACTGGGAACATATACCATACTGTCCCATAACACAAGATAAAGTGACACTAGCAACAAGGCCCCAGAGCAGAGAGACCTGAGTCCCGGTTTCGGAGGAACAGACCAAATTAGGTGAAGGCCTGGAAAGACCAAATTACTATGTGTGCATATGATAAGCTATGTGGATGTGTGACCACAGAGACAACCATCCAGCAATAGCCATGTATTGAAGTCATTAGGAGGGAAGGAGAATACAAAAGCAGAGACATGAGAGTAACAAAGGGTTGCTCCCTATCCCTCCTCCTTATCCTCTGCCTGGGTCCCTCCTCATCCCCCAGGAAGGGTCCCTGAGGCCACCATGGACAGAGAACATACCACCAGCCTGTCTCATCCATCCCCCTGGAGTGGGGGATGTGGGCCTTGGCATCTCACCTCCAGGCTGCTGACATCTGACACCAAAGAGAAAGCCTCAGAGCCTCTGATGACAGCCCTAGGATTTGGTACATATATAGAATTGCTTGATTGTTTATATTGCTTCTTTTCTGTTACCACTGTGTATCAATAAATTTGCCTATTATTGAATAGAAAGGTTGTGCTTGGTCTGAGGATGGAATAAGCCCCTGGATCCTAAATCCAGAATGGACACAGGCCACATCTCAAAAAGGAAGCAATGCAGCTGCCTTGGGGGCACTCAGGTGCTTGCTAATGAGATCATCTAGGATGGAGAGCCTGGGAGTGGCACTGAACATATGCTTAGCATTGCAGAAATGTAACTTCCTGGCCTCATTTTGGGAGTTAGTGGTTGCACAGTGGGAGTGCGTGGATGAGGTGAGGCATGGAAGTGGCATAGTCGCTGTGGGAAGGGGGTGTATAGCAGACTGCCAAATCAGACATCTTTGCAACACTGAGTTTGAGGTATGGGTGTTGATGTAATTAGGGCTAATATGGACAGTCTTGTGTGCATGTGACTGATGCTATCTGGCACATTTTAAAATCACTGAGTTAAAAACAGGCCCTCTTCCCCTCCTACAGGTGAACAAGGGGTCTGTTGTGCCAACAAACAGCTAGTCACACTTGGAAATGAAGTAACTTGTATCCCTTTTAAAACATTCCAGTTCTTGGATTCTGCGTATGTCAGTATTCAGGTGCCTTTCACTGAATATAAATGTATTACCATGGGCTTAATTCTGAGATGTTAATTGTTCCAGACTGCACCTAGCTACACGTTACTTCAGCAGAACTGAGAGTGAACTGAAATCAGAATTTCATGAGCGCTTGTGATATTTTCATGAATTGTTTTTCTTCCCAAATTGGAGGGAGAGAGGGAGGGGTTGAAGGATTAGTTTCTCATTGAATGAAAATTCTATTTAGAAGTGTTGAAATATTTCATTCATTGATTGAAACAATATTTTTGGCTGTTGTGAATAAAACTATTTCAATCCCATGAGTTCAACGCTGACTTAGATTTCCCAGTGGTGTTCTTCAAGGGGTTGCTGCCTTGTTACCTTCTTGTCTGCCAGGCTCCCGGGCCAGAACATATCTCCATATTGTACAGTTATTATGCGAGTCCCATAGTGTACCACAGAACTCAGTCTGTGGGCAGATCACAGTGTTGTATGGGTGTTGTCAGCTTACCAAAGGGCCCAGCCCATGCAAGAGAGTGAAGGCATGAAACATCCGAACTGCAGCTTCTGCAACTTAATGCAATACTATTGGCAAATGCCACTTAACATTGAACAGCCATGAAATAAACTGTTTTATTTATATTTTCCCAAGGAAAATTGAAAAAAAATTAGCAAAATCAAAATATTTTTGTAGAAGAGTTAGATTTTTGCAGAAACTACATTTTATTGGAAAATTCCTAACCAGAATTACCTTCACATACATTGTTAAAACATGTGATTTAACTTGGACAGGATGCACATAGCTTTCCAGACACAATTCAAAGGAGTTGGTTTTGACCTATAAAGCCTTAAACAGCCTGGACCATCTTTTCTCTTATGCTCCATCTTAATCCCTAAAGTCAGCCAAGAGTTACCTCTTGCAAATACCCTCTGTTGGCTAAGTTTGCTTGGTGAAATCAGGTGGGAGGTTGTTCTTAGTAGGCACTCCTCAGCTCTGGGTCTCTATCCCTCTTGTGGCCCACTGGGTCCTGAGCCTTGCTAAATTCTAGGAGCCTGGGCAGGCAATTAGCAAGCCAGACTAAGTTGGGATATTGTTTAGGTATCTATCTTCACCGTTATCTGATTGTATATGTTGTCTCTTATTGTAAGCTGCCCTGAGCCTTTCTTGGGAAGGGTTGCATATAAATAGTTAAGCACATGCTAAAGTGTCTTGCTGGTTTGAGGCCAGCATGCTCATCACCTGGCAGGGTTGAGCCAAAGGATAGAATGAAGCCCAATGGGAAATGTAAAAAACCAGATCAAAGGTCCTGTAACTTAGCCCCAGCTAGCACGGTATGCTACAGTACAAAGGGATCTATAAGGGGAATGCATTTCTTTGGAGGGATAGGCCTGCAGTTCATGAATGAAATCTATTGCTGAGAGGAGAAAAAAAAAGTACAGCTATCAATGACACACCTGTTGGCAGAATTTTTGGACGGTACCAATTTTTTTTTCATGCCAAGGGAAGCTCTTTAAGGGAAGAAAATCCCTAAAAACTGAGGGATTTGCCTTTCTTGGAAGCAGGATCCATGCATGCAATTGTGCCCCTACCCAATCTGAACTTTTCATCACCCCTTTTATTCCAATCTTGAACAAAATGGCACGCACAGTGTTGAATCCAAGTACAGCGTAAAAAAAAAAATCTCTTCCAGCAATGGTCTCCAGTTGTGGGCTGTAGGATTGTAGTGTTGTTTGTAAGTGGTATGAAGGCTGATGGGATACTATGATAAACCATATCTTAGTGGAAATCAGTGAAGTGCCTAGTTCAATTATGTTTCTGGTATGCAAGGACTGTGAAGCTTTATGGACTTGCCAGTGACTAGAGGACAGTGCATCAAACAAACTGATGCCCAGTGGTTATTTGGAAGGTGCCAAGACCTGTTCAAATCTGATTTCAACGTGTGCAATTTAGAGTCTATTTGGGAAAAGTACAGCAGGGAAATCCTGTTCAGGTTTTTTATCCTTGTGGAAACACAAGTCCTCTACTGGGTAGCAAGCAGGGCCCCTTTGGACAGCTTTCAAAATCTCAGTAGATTGTTTGGCTAAGCAAATCATCAGCCAAATGTTTCTGAACTACTTTTGTTTGGAAACTGAGCTGAAAGGCTTGAGGCTGGGCCTCCTCTTGAGATTTCCAGCACTTCCCCAGTTTTGGCTAAGTACTCTTTGGCCGCTTTTCTAGCAGCAGAAATGCCTCATCCCAAAACTGCCAAGCATGGGAGCAAAGCTGAGAAAATCCCATGTTCCGAAAAGCCTAAAGCAAAAAGGATCTTGGGGGTTGATCATTTTTTGTTTTATCCAGACAAATTTGCCCAGCCCCATCTGACGAAAGGAAGAGGGAGATGAGTGCAGTGCAGAAAGCTTGTTCAGTTGTTGGGTTCTCTCTCTCTTTTAATTTTTTTTAATAACTTTCTTATTTATATTTCTCTGGCAGAAAGTGTGAAATATCTATAACTTTCAACTGTGTTGCATCTGCGCATCAATGTAGAATGTTTATTGGGACAGCTTGTAGTTTGTATTTTAACCAGGTATTTTTATCTGGCATTTTCATATGTCCGTGAAGCTGTATGGTAGAGTCACTTATCCTGAGCAAACACACTTGTGCTAACTCAGTATCTAAAATCAACACCTGCCCACATGGTGAGCAAAAAGAATGCTGATTGTTTTTCAGGAACATGATTCTTCAATTTTTAAGAGGTCTTATGGAGTGATGTCATGATGTAAAAAAGTGAATCTATTTGGGGTGATAAACATGGTTTTAAAAGCATTAACAAGAAGCTGCTTTTTAAAGACCACACTGAAAAGGTTTTGCTCCTAAGTGAGATGTAATGTAGCTTGTGTGGAGCATCAGACAGGCATGAGACTTTCAAAGTTATAAATCAAGTTAAAAATGTAATAGCTTCATTTACATCTTGGAAAGTCCCCTGCCTGTCTACTGCATGGAGTTGCACTGCCAGCTATATTTATTTTCAGTCCTCTACTGAGTAGGGATACCAGTAAAATGGCAGCTGTCAGCTGGATAAGGCATCCACTGTCTATATATTACAGTGACAACTTGTTTTAACATATGCATGTAGCAAATGTCTATCTCTTGGCTTATAACCATTCACTGCCCTTTCCACAGGAGCTTGGAAAGTTGTCACAAATCAGGATATTTAAAATTTCACCGAGCACTGGCTGCTCTAAGAGATGGTATCCTCATGGTTTTATACAGATTTAATCTCTGAGGATCTGATAGAGTTAAGTGGGTACAGCCTCTAAGGTATACAGAGTCATACCAGCATGATCGTTTCTATTGGTATTACCACAGGGTGAATGTTTTCAGCTCCTAATAAATAATACATTAGCTGAATAATGGTATTGTGGGCCTGTTTGTGAATTTGGGTTGAAGTCAATACATTCAAGTTGGGGTAACTTTTTAAGAAAATGGCAAAATTTTGAACCTGCCATCTTTAAAATGAAATACTTTTGTTGTAGAAGTGTGGGAATTTTTTTTTAATTGTTTTAAACAATATTTCTACTTGTTTCAAAAGGACATTTTTTTTGTTGTTGAAGAAAGCAGTGGCGACTCGTAGGGGGCATCCCCTGAGAGCACCCCCTGTCAGGCCGCGCTCCCTGTCTAGGTGATGGGCAGGGGGCAGGCAGGAGTGCCAGTGCCACCCCAAGTGCTGGCCAGGAAGCGGAGCTGCCAGCAAAAGTGGCCGTGCCACTTCCGGAAGTGGCCATGGGACTTCCAGAAGCGGTGTGGCCGCTTTTTGGTGAGTGAGATCACCCGCGGACCCCTCCCCCACCCCCTTGATCAGTGAGATCGGCTGCTGGGCATGCCCCGGTCACTGACTGGTGTCAGGGGGCGCATGTCCCCCCTCCCCCTCCCCCGGACTCAAGGCATCAGTTGCCTATGAAAGAAAGCTGAAATAGCTGCCTGTGCCTTTGGCTGGCCGAGTGCTTGTTGGTGGGCTGTGTGTTTGGGGTGTGTGCTTGGAGAAGCCGGAAGTATTGCTGGTGGAGTTATTGCTGCCTGGGCCTGACAGAAGCCCTAATGAGGGGCCGGAGCCAGTCCAGGTCCAGCAGGGTATACAAGGGGACTTCCTGAGCAACCAAGGAGCCAGCGTACAGGGGCTGCAAACAGAGTAAGCCGTCTGCAAGCAGTTCACAGGTCAGTTTGGCCCTCCCTGCCCACCCTTTTGAGGGGAGAGCCTTTCAGTTTGATGTGAGGAAGCAGGAAACAAGGACCTTTTGGGGGCCAATGAGCAGTAAATGAGCCAGCTCCTAGGCGAGTTTGTTAAGGAAGATGTGCTTGGAAGAAGGGCCATAAGAGAGAAGCAGCAGATTAAGAGACTTGGGGAAATAGCTGGGGGATGTCACAATGCCAAAGCCACTGCCACTGCCTCTGCTTGCACCTGTGAGGTGTCTGTCCAGGCAGGACCGCTCACCATTGAGGCTTACACCCCAGTTCTGGTTTGGTGCAGTGGGGCCTGTGGCTTGCAGGTTCCTTCCAGTGACAGCCAGGCCGGGGTTGGGCACCTGCGGTGTGAGCGGTGTCTGCTGGCGGTGTGTCTCAGGGAACGGGCAAGAGAGCTACCAGAAGGAGATGGTGAGGCCCCAAAGCATCCTCTGCCATGAGGAGTTCATCGATTCGATGCTGAAGGAGACCTCTGGGACTGTGGAGGAAGAGCTGCCAGAGGCAGCACTAGAGAAGAGAGGACATGGACTCCCAGGAGGGTGGAAGCTGGAAGCTTGTGATCTCTGGCAGCAAGCAGAAATCTTTGCTTCCACCTGCAGCAATTTGTCTGGAGAACAGATATGTAGCCCTGGCAATACATAGCCCTGGCAACAGAGAGAGGAGCATGCTTCATTGGTGGAGGAAGACAGGCCAGGCCTCGCCGAGGTGGGAAGGATTAAGACAACCACTGTGGTGGTGGTTGGAAACTTCCTTCTCCAGGTACCGAGTGAGTTGGCTGATGAGATCACAGAGCCACTGGCCATCATCTTTAAAAACTCATGCCAATCGGGAGAGGCCCTGGAAGATTGAAAAAGGGCAAACATTTGTGCCCATATTTAAGGAAGGGAAAAAAGGATCCAAGGAACTAGACCAGTCAGCCATGCCCGAGTCCCTGGAAAAATCATGGAGCAGATCCTCAAGGAATCCATTTCTAGCACTTGGAGAAGAAGGTGATTAGGAACAGGCAGCATGGATTCACCAGGCGCAAGTCATACCTGACCAGCCTGATTGCCTATGATGAGATGACTGACTGTGGATATGGGGAGACCAGTGGATGTGATGATATACCTTGATTTTAGCAAGGCTTTTGATACGGTCTCCCACAACATCTTTGCAGGCGAGCAAAAGGAAGCACAGGCTGGATGAATGGACTGTAGAGTGGATAGAAAACTGGCTGAAGTATTGGGCTCAGAGGGTAGTAATCAATGGCTCATTGTGTAGTAGGCAGCCGGTATCATAGTGGAGTCCCCCAGGGGTCCGTTCTGGGACTGGTTTTGTTCAGTGTCTTCAACAACCTGAAAGATGGCTTAGAGTGCACCCTCAGCAAATGAATTCCTCAAAGGGAATTTACAAAATACTTTTACAGACAAGCTTATGAATTTAACTTCATCAACCTACTGGATACAACACAAATCATGGACTAAATATAGACATTGGATTTATGACATGTTATAACCTGCCTAACGTCTGATACACCTCTACTATTTACCAGATGTATGTCTTATCACCAGGCCTACATTCTCCTTCCCCTCCCCATGCCACTTGTCTGTCACCCATTGACTGGCTCAGTTTGCATTTTCACTGACTGGCATCCTCACAGGCATACTGGCTTCTTGGCTATTCCATCCAGGAAGAGCACAGATCAACTGCAGATCCTTCCTCAGCCTGATAAAGGGTGCTTGTACCTGAAAGCTTGTAAAGACGAATTTTCCAACTGTTTTAGTTGATCTAATAAAAGATATCAGATTTACCCAAAGAACCTGGTCTGCCTGTCTCCCTAGACCAACACAGCTACAACCTACACCCCTCAGCAAGTTTGCAGATGACACCAAACTTGGGGGAGTAGTAGATACACTGGAGGTAGGGCTAGGTTCAGAGTGACTTGGACAAATCGGAGGATTGGGCCAAAATAAATCTTCTGAGGTTCAACAAGGACAAGTGCAAAGTCCTGCATTTAGGACAAAATAAGCCTATGCTGGGGGCTGAAAAGTACCACGCTGGTGGTTCTGCAGAAAAGGACCTGGGGGTTACAGTGCACAATAAGCTTAATATGAGCCAGCAGTGTGCCCTTGTTGCAAAGGAAGCTAATGGCACACTGGGCTGCATCGGTAGGTGTGCTTCCAGTAGGTCAAGGGAAGTGATTATTCTCCTCTATTCAACACTGTTGAGGCCACATCTGGAGCACTCTGTTCAGTTTTGGGGTCCCTGCTACTGAAAGGATGTAGACAAATTGGATAGGGTCCAGATCAAGGCAACAAAAATGGTGAGGAGGCTGGGGGACATGACTTGTGGGGAAAGACTGAGGGAACTGGCTTATTTAGCTTAAAGAAGAAGAGACTGAGAGGGGATTTAATAGCAGCCTTCAAGTACCTGAAGGAAGGTTTGAAAGAGGCTGGAGCTAGACTGTTCCCAGTGGTGGTAGATGACAGAACAAGGAGCAATGGTCCCAAGTTGCAGCAATGGAAGCTTAGGTTAGATATTGGGAAGAATATTCTTACTAGGAAGTTAGGAAAGCACTGGAACAGGTTACCCAGAGAGGTTGTGGGAATCTCCATCCTTGGAGGTTTTTAAGACCCAGCTAGACAAAGCATTTGCTGGGAAGATCTAGTTGGGGATGGTCCTTCCTTGAGCAGGGGGCTAGATGATCTTCTGAGGTCCTTTTCACCCCTAATTTTCTATGCTTTCTAAAATGAGGGGGGAAAAAGAAATTTTTTTTAAAGAAATTAAAATGAACACAAAGCGGTTTGTTCTATGGCAAAGAAAATAATTTCAGGTGGGACCAAAATTATTTTTTTGGGTATTTTGCCAATAATTAAAAAAAAAAGATCTGTTTTGATTTGACCCAAAAAAACTTATCCTTTGGTATTTATTTATTTTTAGTTTGTCCAGAAAACTGAAAATTCATCATTCACTCAGATGCAATTGGTACAGGCTATTCTGATAAGACAGGGACAGGCAATTATTTCGGGGGGAGGGCTGCTTACTGAGTTTTGGCAAGCCATCAAGGGCCATATGACAAGCAGCCAGGTGCAGATAAATATTAATTTTCTAAATTTTTGGGGGCCCCATGGGTCAGATAGCATGGCCCAGAGGGCCACATCCAGCCCATGGGCCGTATTTTACTCCCCCTTGTGATAAGGCCTCTGACTTGTCCTGCACAGGTTAGATTAAGGCTCTGTGTGGTTCTTTCATGCAGATGTGTGTGTTTAATTCACACTGAGAAGGGTGCATGGGTCAGGATCACAGGTTGGCTTCAGCAGGAGCCATGGAGCCAGAAATGTATGCCAGCATTGTGTGGTTTAAACTCTGTCTGCATCCACCTGCTGTGTCTCACTTAACCAATTGAAAGCTCCTAGGAGCATAAACTATCTCTTTGTTTTGTAGTGTGTTCTGTATAGACACAGTGAGGGTCTGGTCCAGTTCTAGGCTCAGAGGTACTATGGTAATAATGAATACCAGTAGTTCATAAAATACACGAACCTAGAACCAGTGCGTTTGAAGACCTTGCCCTCTCTTACAGTCCGTGCTGTTCTGAATCACTTCCTTTTAAAACTGTATTTTACATCCTTGAATTTAACCAGGCAAGTTGAAGTGGTGTCTTTTAGCATACAAGGCAGCTGCATCAAGGCTGGTGACCTGCTCGCTTCTCCTTATCCTGGTGATGATGAGGATAAGTAACTCCCTGCAAATGTGGGAAATGAGGGAGCTCTTGGGTGCTGAGCTTCACTGTCTGGTTCTAGTGTGGTGTGGGGAACTTGTAAGGTAGGGCTGGGAGCAGGCATCATGTTTCCTCAGGCTTGGCAGGTGCATAAGCTTTGCCTACCTCATACTGTCCTCCTGTTGTGCTTTCTGGGCAGAGAAGCTGGTCTGTGGCCCTTCAGGGCTTTCTGAGGGAACTGTCTGCTATACAGAGACCTGCTGTATTGAAGCTCAGGAGTTATGAGGCGCCGGCACATCTGTTCTGTCTTCTTGTCCAGCCCTGGCTTCAGGTTATAGCCTAGGATTCTGGCTTGGCCATACTGTAGTGGCAGCAGGGACTGGTCCTTGATTTCTTGAGGTGCTACACTCTCTCCTTCTTGCAGGCAGGTCCTTGCCAGCTGCTCCCGTCTTTTCTGCAGTGCTCTCACTTCCTGGCTCATGCGCTTCCGGCCTATGTCTCGGTCAATCTTTTCCCAGAAGGTCTGGTTGAAATGTGTGTAGATTTCCCAGTCCAGCTTGTTCCAGTTCTTTATCTTCTCCACAGTGAAGTCTGGAAGGGGTGCCCGAGTGCTTCCATCTCTGCTATTGAGTGGGAAGGAGACTACACTGTCCAGGTCCCAGCACAATGCCTCCTTTAGCAGCACCATGGACTCATCAAAGTACTCTGAGATCAGGATAAGGTTGAACGCTGTCTTAATGGCTTGCAGCATGAGTTGCACATGCCTGGCAGATGCCTCCCCATTGTGATTGAAGCCAAAGTCAAAAGTCATGAGGTTCTTAGCATATTGGCTGTCAGAGTCTCCAGCCTTGTAGAACCTGGATGGCTGTTGGAGGAACTCCTCCAGGCTCTTGGCGTGGAAGAAGGCGGATGTCCCTTTGTAGTAGGTGAAGGATGACTCCATGAGGTGGACGGGATTCCTCAGGATGGCGAAGTAGAAGGTGGTGCTGGGCATCACTCTTTGCACCTGGAGGTGGGATTGGGAGAAAGAAGACTCAAAGGAGTGGAAAAAAGGAGAGAGAAGCCTACTCTCCCACTGTAGTATATACTGCCTTCTCCACAGAAGGGTTAACTTGAAATCAGTGGTGTACTGTAGACTGAGAGAAAGATAACAAGTCCTGTCCACATGGTGCTGGGGATTAGACTGCTTTGGAAAAAAGGGTTTTAAGGCCTATTGAGCAACTACTGAATATGCTGAAACCCAGTTCCAGGGTTGTGCTTGTGACGGGGAGCCCTGCTGGCAGTGGTGGAAACTGGAGTGTCCTGTGTTTGCTTACAGAGCAGTGACAAAATGGACAACAGCAATGGAAGTCTCCCCATATAGCTCTGCCAACATGCCAGGCTTGAGCTGGAAGAGTCAATGCCAAATGGGGAGGGGCAGCTTGCTCTCCCTGCCTGTGGGTGTTGATGCCAGCTGGGGTGGCAGGCTTGTGTTGTGGGTGCACTATTTGAACTTCCCTGACCAGCATCAAATAATGGTGCTAAGCTTGATCATTTCAGCCTTGTTTGCCTCTGAAACCTCTCTCTCCCAGCAGCAGAACATAGCCTCAAACCTGGATCACTATGAAGCAGGCTCTCCAGGTCTGATGTGTGAGAAGTAGCTGCCAGCAGGCATCAGGGGACAGTGAAGTATCTCTAGCTTCAGTATGGATCAGCTCATCTTCATCAGCCCAGAGAGCTGTCCTGCCTACATCTCAATACTGTCTTCCCTCTTTCCCTGCTTATTTTCTCACTGAGTTCTTGGAGGTTTGTTCCTTACCTCTGTTGGCAGGAACCGCATGTGGTGGCACAGGATGTTAAACTGAGAAGCTTGCCCAGCAACAAATCCCTCCACGAACTCTGCAGCAAAGAAGTGGGGATAAAACAGCTGACTGGCACCATTAAATGGGAAGGCGAATGTGAGGTTGCGTGTCTCGCCAAAGCGGAACAGGATGTTCATAACAGTGCTACTGGCGCTCTTGTGTACCTTCAGGAAAACAATGTGGGTTTTGGGCTTGCAGGCTGCCTCATCAGAAGAGTTGCCCAGTGTCTGCCAGTTGTCTCCCTTTATATCTTCAACTGCTTCTCCTGCTTGGGGGGCTACTGTCTTGCTTGGTGATGATTCCCTCTGCATCCTTAATGGTGCAGTCTCAGGTGGCTCCTTTGCCTTTGAGACCCTGGGTGTTTTGGGGATAGGTATTGTAGTCAGTGTAAATGCACTGTCTTTTCCCAGGCTGTGGGAGCTTGTTTTTTGGGGATGGCCTTGTAATGACCTTCTAGCTTGTGCAGATGATGCCTTTGCAGTTTGCTCATTTACAGCAACTCTGTTTGTAAATACTGGTTTCTTGCTGAAGGGCTCTGCAGCCTTTTGAGTAGTCCTGGGCTTCCTGTTTTGAGGAATCACAGTCCTACCCACATGGCCACTCTTTGGTGCCCTTTTGGATACCAGGGGCTGGGATTTCAGTTTCTTGGATGCACGACTGGTCCATGGCTTCTTGCCATTTTCTTCATGGTGTTTCTTCCAAAATCCTTCTTGGCTGTCTAAGCTTCTGTCCAGTAGTTTTGTTTTGCCAAAAGCCTGTCTCAGTTTCAGTATGTGTAGTATGTTCTCAGTTGATCCAAGGTTGGACACAGCTTTCTTCTGACTGCTTTGTGGGATATCACTTGCTGGGAGGTTGGGAGTCTGGTTGCAGTTTGGCCCCTTCTCAGGCTGGAACAAGGTCTCATTGCCTATGGTTTTCTGGAGAGTTTGTCTCTTGAGTTTCTCATCACACCTGCAATCGCTGTAGAAGGGAAAATGTTAATGTGGGGACCTTTTTTGGATACGTGTTCTATAAGAATATACCAGGAAAGTTCTCTCTAATCTTACTGAAACCCACTGCAAGTTGTCAAACCCATGTATATGTCACCTCCCTTGTTTGAAATATCTTACAACCATAGACAAGCTCCCAGTTATCTCCCAGCTACAACTGTTAAACTTCTACCTCTATCTACTATCCCCTGACGAGGGATCTAAACCAATCCAGCCTTCCCAGCTTCCATAAGCTCCGAGTAAGACTTCTACCTAGCTACTACAGGATGAACAAAGGCACTGGTGGAACCTTCATTTCTCCTGTTTTCTGTCTGTAGCACTGTTTAGACTCCTGGGCTAGGAACGGACATTACACACAAACCGGTTCAAGTGATCAGAAACTGGTTTAAATCTGTAACAGAACAGAAGTTCAGTGCATATAAGCCAGTTGCAAAAGGCTGAAACTGGTTTAAGATAAACCTGGTTCATGTAGTATAGACTTAACTGATTTGGTATTTGGCCCTGCCCCTCTGCTCCCTAGCTACAGCTCTCGTGGAGACTGCAGGCACAGAAGGTCTGTCTGGCTTCCCTTTCCCCACCCCCCTCGCCATTCGCTGCTCAAGAAGGGATCCCTCTTCCCTCTCTCCCATCTCCCACAGCACGGACCCCAGCCCCATGGACCTTAGCCAGCTAATGCTGAGAGGTGTCTGTGTGTGTGTGTGTGACTCCAATTTCACTGGGACAGGACAAAGGCAGACAGGACAGTATCTGCTTAGGGCTTTTTGGAGCTAATCAACAGGTCAGCTGGTAATGTCCCTTCCTTTCTTCCTTGAAAAAAGCTGTTTAAGAAGAGCTTGAACTAAGAAAGGCTTTTGTTTGCTCAATGGGCTGCTAAATTCTGTGTTATCAGTTCCTTGCTGGCTCCCTTGCCTGTCAAGTTTGCAAACAGCACGAAGAAGTAGGCAAAGGGAGACTGAAAAGCTCAGTATCATCAATAGATGCATGGGCTCCACACACCCCCTTCACCTCAGAGTGATAGCTTGGAGCTGAGGTTTGGCAACACTCCTGCTTCTTGAGCAGTGACAGGAAAAGCCTGGGACTATGTAAGCAGGATGGGGATTTAAAACCCTCCCTAAATCGTGCTGGGGCCTGGCCAGCGCTCCCCCTCCTCCCCCCAGCTCAGCACCATGGAAGGGAAGGGAGGGATGCTTTAGTGCCCCCTGGCTTCTAGCCTGAACCACTGCAGGCATGTGCCTGCATATCCTTAGTCCAGGGGGAATGTCTGTGCATTTGCAAACCAGTTCAACCTAGGCAGGTTAGATTAACCTGCAAAGATTGAATCAATTTAGACTCAGGCTTTTTGAATGTCTGTCCCTAGCCCTGAAGACTAGCCTGCATGGCTTGTGATAAACAAGAAGTCAACCTTGATGATCTCATCATCCCTTCTGCCCTTAAACTTTGTGGTAGTTTAAGAATGATGTAGCCATGTTGGCAGAGCAATTATGGGAGAGGCAAGAATTTCTTTCAATGATATTTTTTTATCAGATCAACTACAAAGTTGGGATAGAGTTACACAAGCTTTGGAACGCAAGACGTTCTTTATCAGGTTAACCAAGCTTTTCTCTTCTCATCTGGCCTTATGGACTCACTCTGACTGTTGTTTACTATGATATGGGATTAGATCTTAGTCACAATCTAGTGGGAAATGGGAAATGTCTGTGATAAGAAGAATCTTACTGTGTTTAGAAGCTGTGAGTGATTTGGAGAGTGTGGATATCATGACACTGTGTATCCTGAACTGTGTATGGCTCAAATGTGCTAAGCAGTAAGAGCCAGGTGAATAAGTTAATGGGTTTTTTTTCTCTTTGTAAATTGCTTGAAGAGTCATGATTTCTTCAGATTTGTGTGAAATGCTTGGTCTGTAGCTTGTTTACAACTGGTTTGTTGCATGTGCCTGGTATTTGCAATTCAAACAGTTTGCACTGGACAAATAAGCCAAATGCCTTGCTTCTGTTTCTTGAGTGAGCAGGTAGCTTTTAAAACCAGGGGCATTTTTACAGATGCACATGCAAAGCACCTGGCACTGATAATTGCAGTTATATAAGCGGTGAAATGCACATCAGTGCTGAGAAAATGGTGGTGGTGCACTTTTGGACTAAAATACCTTGAAGGTACTTTAGTTCAAAGCGTACCACTGCCATTTTCTGTGCACTGACATGCATTTTGCAACCTATTCAACTGCATGCAGCCTAGCGCAGTTCACCTTGGCTCAGACTCGATTAACTGAGTCTGCTCTGAAGTGGCGGATCTCTGGTGCTTTATGGGGAAAAAAAGGACATGTATAAAGGCCTAGATCAAATGTGAGATTCATATTCTTCAATGTGTAAGCTTCACCTTTTTGTCAAATGTTGCTGCCTGCCGTTCACTGGGATGTACTTGAAAGGTGACCCCAAAGGGGCCTGGGACCAGGAACGGGCTTGAGAATTTGGATCGAACTGAAGAAGGGAACTTTTTTTGGTGGCTTTTGTGGCAGCATTTGGACAGATCTTGCCTTAAGCTGACCCCTAAAAAGTTCTGAGGGGGAAGCACCCTGTGTTTTATGTGGAACCTACCTGGGAGATTGTAGCTTCTCCACAATTTGAAACATCATGCAGAGGAGAATGAGAAGAACGAGACAACTCCAGAGTTGTCCCAGCTGGCTCTTGTACGGTGGTTTCAGTTTCCTGCAGGGAAATGAATACATTCGATTTATAGCCCAGGCACTCTAGCTTGGTGTGAAATATTCAACCACTTGGCACAGGTGTTAAGGACTCTTTGAGGCAGTGAAGAATCATGCTTAAAGTTCTTATAAAAGAGAGACACAGCATGCTCTAAATGCATAGCCTCAGGTCCATATAAAGCCAATATGCTTATCCAGAGCTTCCAAACTTAACATAAGCAATACTCCTTCAGTACACACTGCTGTTTCTGCTGTGTGCTCTTAGCTACCCCAAGACTGACTAACTCCTGTCATTTTCAGGGCTTCTAAAATTGAGTTTTGGAGTTGCTATTAGAAACCTCAAAATGATGGGAACTAATCAGTATGGCTACTGTTAGATGTTTTGGAAGTGACAGGAGATAGTTTCTGGGCCATTTATTAGAGGTCTTGCAAATGAGGGGAGATATCAGTGGTGAACCCAACTAGTTCCCATCAACGTCCAGGCTCTTAATAGTCACCCTCCGACAGCTGTTTCGTCTTCTCTGTTTTTGACCCCCATTTTTTTGCTGTTAAACAGAGTACAGTTACATTCCAAAGTAGACTGGGGCTAAGGGATGCTATGCCCTTAAGTGGCTTATGCCCATAACCAATACAGAGATGATTGATGTTTGTTATAATGTAAGCAGCAGGCAAAAAATTGAGATTGGTGTTTTGTTACGCTGTTAAGCAAGGTATGCATATAAGTGGAGTGCACAGTATTTCTGTCTTTTTGTTTGTTTTCACTACAAGGTCATGTCCCTTTGGAAAAGTGCTCTTGCTGTGGGGAAAAAGGGTGCAGAGCAAGCAACAGTTGATAAAGCTTCTGGCTCGTGCTAAATTTCTGCAGTGCTATGGAAACATCAAGTACTGGGGCATTTTAACTACCTGAGAAGTAAATGTTGATCATGGCTTTAATTTCCAGGCTCTTCTGTTTTAGCTCTTCAGGTAAGACTCTGGTCTGAAAAACAACCGGGTAAAAAATATTCTCCAACGTGCAGATCAATAGCCTGTGGGTGTGCAGTCAGAAGGGCTGAACGAGCAGAAATAATTCTTCCATGTGTCTTACCCTGTCTGTCTTAGGTAAAGAATGCAACCTGTTTTTTGATGCTTTGTGGAACAGCAAGCAAAATCTGCACCAAGTTTCTGTCTATATTTGGGTGCCTGTTGTATCTGCAGCCATGGGTGGATCTAAGGTTTTTAAAAGGGGGGTGCAGATGATCTGATACATCATCCCATATAACACAATATATATTTTTCTCCAGATAAAAAGAAACTAGGAGCTTTACCATTATGCTAAAAGCCTGGGGCTATCTTATTCAATTTGAGATCAAAACAAATATAACTTTTATTTGCATGTACATTAATTTGCTATATCATACGTGTTATAAAACAGAACAGCCCAGACAAAATTAATCAAAATATGTTGTTTCTTTAGTTCTGTAGTCATTAGAATTAAATGTACATCTTTCAGATTTATAAAGCAAAATCAAGCCTCCTTGAGCATCTTAACAGTGCACTGCCCTGTGCATTTCCAGTACACTGGAAGTTATTTTCATACCTGAGTGAATATTCACCTGAGTTAATGTTTTTAGCTAGAGTTAAAAACAGTCTGCAGGGCTATAAAATAGGAATTACATTATCAGGAGCAGCTACCAGACAACAGATTTGCAGAAGAAAGAATACCTTAACTGGTGAAACGTTAAGGACCCTCCCTCCTTCTTTAATGATCTTAATACTTGTGGAATGAAGAGTTTAGAAGGAATCAAGCAGATAATAATGAGCCATTAAGTCAAGTGATCTGCTTCCCTGCTGCCTCAATAGAAGTGCTGCTGTCACTGCCAGTTTAAACTTTGGGTGGACCAGGAAAGAAAAAGGGGTGCAACTGCATCACTTCATTCCCCCTGGATCTGCTCTTGTCTGTAGCTAAGCCCTGGCAAGCCTGGGTACTATGACTATGGTAGCATTGGGCTCTAAATTAGCCACCCTGTTCTGTGGGCTAGGATTCAAAAGACTTGGGCTGACTGCACTGCCACAGGCTTCACAGACAAGGTGCTGAACTGTCTTGCAGTTCTTCATCTGTAAAGTGGGGGATGATCACTCTTAGTTTCTCCCATCCCTTTGTCAAGTTTATTTATATTGTCAGTTCTTTAAGCCAGGGAATGTGCCTTACTATCTATATATTATAGATTTATACAAAATACATGTGTGGTGCAAGACTGGCACAATGGAGCCCTGTCTCTGGAAATAATAACATGCAATTCCAGAATTAGACCATTTCCAGAGTGAGCTCACTGCTGCACCTGCTCATTGGAGGACGGGAGAGCAAAAGACTCCCTCTTCTGTCCCATAAAACTTCCTCTGTAAGGGAAATACCCCTGCAACCTTTCAGAATAACTGGAAATAGAGCAGTGTGATAGCTTGAATGCATTTTACCAGAAATATGTGCCCTAACAATGTGGGCATGCAGTCAGAGTGCAAATTTTCAAGGATTCTTAATCATCCTTTATCTTCAGCATGATTGTTTCCGTATTCTATTGATGCTACTGCTCCTGACAGAAGGAGATGCACTTGTTAAATTTGCTGTTTTATATTGACCTATTTTTAGGTAAAAAAGTGAAATTTATGCTTTCCATCAAATTGCCTCAACTCCAACATTAAACAGGTTTTAACTGGCCATGCCATTGAGTTGGTTTACTAAAAGATATTGGATTTACCCAAGAACCTTGTCTGCTATGTCCGTAGACCGACACAGCTGCAACCTACACCCCATGCCATTATTGGGCACTTCTCAACTGCTTTCAAACTAGACAGGATCACTGTGCCTCAAACCATTACCAATGGGGCCTTTGCAATGACAACAGATGCCCTTGTGGATAAGTTCAAGCCATGCTGCATGTTGCTGACTTGCGTCCACTTACTATGCTACCTGGTGGCCTTCAAGCTCTTCACACTGGTGATGACATTGCTTTAAGATGGCTGAAACAATATGTTGAAACTGCATATGCTAAATAAATAAATAAACTCCAACAGCTTTAAAAAAAAAAATACATACATATATTTGGCTGGTGATTTAAGGAGAAGGGTCCCTCAGTTTCCAAAGTGATTTTTTTGAGAAACTTACAGATGAGTGCAAGCTATTGATAATGAAAGCAGTCATATTGTATATTAAGGGTATGTCTATAAATGGTTAAGTACTGGTGTTTATAAGCGTGTTATACACATTGAATAAGTGTAATGGATAGCTACATGAGAGGAAATTGTTATTAATGGTTATAAGCAGCTTGTTGGGCTCTAAGAAGTGATCAGTCATTAGTAAATCACCTGCTAATTGTTTAATTCTTCTTAAAATGTACATGTATAAGGAGCTGAAAATTGTGAATTATCATGCCTTCTAGAAATATGAGAGGGGCAAGGATTTCTTAGTGATTTCTTTATTGAATCAACTATGGAATAAAACATATCACCCTACAAAGTTCTTGCCTCATGTAATTTTGGACTATCAGGGCTATATCACTCATACATTTCATATATCTGGCTTTGGTAAACTGAGGGGACTTAAGGGTGTATGATTTGGGATTGGATTTTGTGCATTGTTTAAGTTTATATAAGATTCCATTTTGCTTGTGTCTGGTGGTTTGAAACATCTTCAGAAAGGAAGCATCTGAGAAACCCATGCAGTACAGTCCTGTGAAATGTGGCCATGTACCTTGGGAGAGACTGTGCTCTTCAAAGCAGGGGTTCCCCATCCTTGATTTTAATCATCTTATTGATTGTGGAGGGTTGGGCAAGATCCTTTCTAGGGAGCTTGCCTGTCTTGGCTGACGATGCTTGTGGATGCTCTTCCCTCCCAAAGCTTCTGTCATAATAGTGAAAACAGTTGAATCTACTCTGATCTATTCTCCATTCATCAACCAATACAGAAGTGGTTAATGAGTCAATAGAAATTAACTGTATTGTGTGGAAATATTTATTGAACTGTTCCTGAGCCTCTATTTCTCAAACACTGACTTTCACAGCCTGCATTGACTTGCTGGAGTCGGGGGGGACTGGCCAAATTCTGCTGAAGAGTTTGGCGAGGTATTGAAGGATTGTTTTAATGATTGCAGTGGGCAAACGTGCTGCAGATAGCTACAGGCTGTTTCTCATGGAATTAACTAGGCAAAAGCCCTTTTCTGCAGTACTTGGAACAGAGTTTTGAGCTGCCTTCCTCACTCGCTTGTCAATATTTTGGAAACCTAAGACAGAAAATGGAAAAAATGCATCGGTTTGGGTGAAAATTTGGCCTTGTTGAAGCCTATGGCAAAACCTCCATTGACTGCAGTAGGGCCAGTGTAGTTTCTTTTTTTTTCTCCATCTGCTGGTGCCCTAGAATTGCTCCTTGAATTATGCATTTGCCCCTGAAGTGGGCTGGATAGAAGAACCCTGTTGTCTGTATGTGTGTCTGAATCAGTCTCCTTCCCTAAACTCTCTCACCATCTTACTGCAGTAGTACTTTCAGGTACCAGCCAGGGAGCAGAGCCTCATAGTACCAGATGCTAGAAATGAACACGATTGTCTCATGAGTTGACCACTCTAAATGACAAAGAGTAACAGATGACAGGACAAGAGAGCTGTTCAATGGTGAAATCTGGTGCATGCTAAGCAGCCATCTCATCTGCCATGCCTGACTACCCCCCTCAAAAAAAAAAAAAAAAGCAGCCCTCACCCTGTACTACTTTACAGAGCAACATTTGTCATTAGCCCACTGAAAAACACTGATCACCTCTGAATGTGTTAAGTGAATGCAGGAAGCATGGTCAACACTGCACCAGCTGGCCAGGCTTCTAGTTTAAATTAAAGTCCATCCCAAAGAAGGCCACATTCACCTGTAAGCAAGGAGCTCTTCACTTTAAAATTAGATTTAGCCAACGAGGAGAAATACAACCTCTGTACCCTTGTGCACCAGTGAGATGGTTGCTTGTATTCCTGCTATGCAGCCTTTGGGCTTGCAAGAGAGAGTGTTTCTGACTGGGGCAGAGATGAAAAATGCTGTTTCATGTACTATTGAAGGTTTAATGGTCTCATCCATCTGAATTTCCCCAATGCTTGTGCAGAGCTTGTCAGGTACCCCCACAAAGGCTTCATTGGGACATCTCAGATCATTTTAGTACATTTGAACATGACCAGAGAAGAGAGGGCTTGAACTGTTTTTTATTGTTTTTAAAGGAATTGCTTTTAAAAAGGAATGATATGGAAGAAATGTTTCCACTTACTTTATCAGGCGCCTTTTGACATTCAGCATGGTGTACGGGAGCATTTGCAAGGGAAGCCAGCCCAGTAAGTGCAGCTCAGCTGCCTTTGAGATTGGAAAGGTACAAAAACAAATATATTTTGCCTTTCCTGGTGGACTGTTTCATGTGGCCCCTCCCAGCCCTAGTCCTGGGCAATGCAAGTGGAGGAGACATTCCAGAGCATGCACTGAACCTTGCACTACTCATGGCCAGCGACTGATAGACTGCCTTGAGTTAGCGCTTTCAAACCGACAGGTGGCAAACAACGGTCAGTTTACACAGCTGGGCTCAGGCGGCCACTTCTCGGTATCAAATGTCCTTGGAAACCCCATTTAAAATGCATGCATCTAATGGGCAAATTATCCTGGTAGGTACTGGGGAAGGAAAGGGTAGGGGAACAGCATGTGCTATATATGTCCATGGTGGTGCTTTGCTCCATGCTGAATAGCATCTGTTTGCTGCCATGATTGTAGATCTTGTAGATTGTAGCGGTTGTCTGGTCAACTTTGTTCTTTTGCAGTTGTGTGCGCAAGGGAAAAGTTAATTCCACTTCCCTCCCATTTCCATGGTTATTGTTTGATGCCACTCTCTGTCCATAGCTGCATGAAATTCTCTGTTGTAGCTGCTACCATGTGCATTCTCGCTTAGTCACATTCACATGACAACTTATTCTCTCTCTATGTACCTATAAAATGCAACAAAAAAATCCTTCTATAGGTACATAGGGAGCAAGTAAAAATCAAGCCCCGCTGTGGGTCCCCTACTGAATATGGAGTGGGGAGCCCACAGTGAAGGCAGAGCTCCTTAATTCTTATTTCATATCAGTATTCTTGAAATGAGGCATGAACTTGTCACCTGTCCAGAGACTTGGAGAATACAGTGATGACAGAACTCCACATAAAATCAGCCCTAAACAGGTGACAATATTCTTAGAGCATTTGGATGTTTTCAAGTTGGCTGGGCCAGACAACCTATACCTGAGAGTCCTGAGAGAATTGTCCGAACCCATAGCAGTGCCACTGGTGAGGCTGTTCAAAGAGTCATGGAACTCAGGAGCTGTCCCAAATGACTAGAAGAATGCTAATGTGGTGCCCATCTTTCAGAAAGGGAAGAGGGATGACCCTGCAAACTATAAGCCAGTCAGCCTAACTTCCATCCTGGGAAAAAGCTTTGAAAAAAATCGACAAGGAAGCCATCAACCTCAAGCTTGTAACTAGTAAGTACTGAGAAACAACCAGCATGGCTTTGTTGAGGGAAGGTCACATCTAATAAACCTGGTGTCCTTTTATGACCAGGTAATTAACCAGCTGGACATGGGGCATGAGTTGGACATCATTTAACCAAACTTCAGCAAGGGCTTTGATATGGTTACCCATGAGATTCTCTCAATTTAAGCTGGAGGTTACTGGCCTAGACCAGGCTACAGTGAGATGGGTTGGCAACTGGCTCAGAGGCTGATCCCAGCAAGCTGTAATTGATAGGGTGGCCTCATTCTGTAGGGCCATCTCCAGTGGTATCCCCTAGGGATCAGTGCTTGGGCCTGTACTCTTTAACATCTTTATCGATGACCTGGATGAGGGAGTGGGAAGTGCAATGATTAAGTTTGTGGATGACACCAAACTGTGAGGAAACGAAGGCACATCTGAGTGCAGGGCAAATATCCAGGATGACCTTAACAGGCTTGTCCTATGGGCAGAACACAATCAGATGAAGTTCAATAGGGATAAGTGCTGGGTCCTTCATTTGGATTGGAAGAACCTTCGCCATAGCTATTCGATGAGTGGTGGACCACTGGCTGGCACTGCATCCAAAATGGACCTGGGGGGTGACAATCGACCAGAAGATGAACATGATCCAACAGTGTGATGAAGTCACCAGCAGGGCAAATATAAGTCTGGTGTGCATCAACTGATGTGTTACCAGTAGATCCACAGAGGTCCTCCTCCCCTTCTGTCTGGCATTGGTAAGGCCACAGCAGGTGTACTGTGTCCAGTTCTGAGCACTGTACTTCACAAAGTATGTGGAAAAAAGCTTGAAAGAGTATAGATAAGGGCCACCCATATGATTAGGGGCCTGGAGGAGAGACCCTGGCAACCTGTTCAGTCTGAGTAAGAGAAGACTGAGAGGTGACTTGATAGCTGTCTACAAGTATGTCGGGGTGAACACTAAGATCTAGGGGAGCAACTCTTCAGAATGGCACCCCTTGGGAGGACAAGGTCCAATGGACACAAGCTAGCTGAGGAAAAATTTAAGCTGGACATAAGGAAAAATTCCTTTTCTGTAAGGGTAACTAGAATCTGGAAAACACTTCTGGCAGAGGTGGTACAATTGCCATCCCTGGCGGTGTTCATGAGGAGGCTGGACAAGCACCTTGTGGAATTTGTTTGAACCCAATTACCTCCTGCCCATGGCAGGGGACCAGAATCTATGATCTTACAGGTCCCTTCTGGTCCTTCTAGTCTATGATATGACTTCCAGCGGTGTTCTTTGGCCATGTCACCTGAATAAGTTGTAAGAAAGACTAGCAATGACAGGGGTAGAAGAATCATCCTCTGAACTTCAAGGAACAAGCAGAGAAGTCTTAAGTAGGTTTTTGAAAATGCTGCAGACCATTTAGTTCTGTAGTTTAAATAAATTCCTCAGTAATGAGCTAGGGGGGAATGTTGCCTAGATGCATGTTATTTTATAAGAGAAGGCTCTAGCACTTTTTGCTCTTTTGTCCAAAGCAGACAGGAGTGGTTGCTTCTGAAGGCTTTCATCCACTTGGCAATTTCTGGATTGCAGTTCCATGCATAAGCAATAGAAAGAAATTTGGCCTCAAGGTTACAGCACTGGAAGCATTCTCTGTCTACACTGTTGTGGTCTTGAAGACCTTGCAAAATTATGGTAACATATCCTGCTCCTGATGAGTAAGAGGTCCTTCTCCATGTTGGAGTATCTGAATGAAATGGTGACAGTGGCTAGGAGGAGGAAAGCTACATTATCAAGAGATATTGGAAAGATTGCTGATGTACCCACAAAATAGCAGGGCATCTTCCTTTGGTTGCAAATAATGTTGCCTTTGTGTCCCATAAGCATTTTTATAGAGACAAAAAGCTCAAGCAAATATCTTCATGCCCCTTGTCACCCCACAAATGCCCACAATTGTGGCTGCAAAATAGGTGAAAGAACTTGTGCTGTTTTCTGTGGCAGATGTCTGTTTGCATTATGGTTGGAGACCACGGGCAGTCCAGAACTGCCTGTGCTCTCCAGTCACCCTGTGGAGGTGTTCCCAGGGCTTCAGAGGCCTGATGCATGTTCTTGGGAACCCCTATGCAGGATTCATGAGGTGCGACTCAGGGTGTTGTCTTCAAGTGGGAGGCTCCCCACTTGTAGACATGTGCTCTGGGTTAGGACATGGCAATAGGACACACAGGCACTTTGGAAACCATGGCAATGGGGTGTGCTATCAAGGTGTTGCATCTTGGTTGGAGGTGCAGCACTTAGGGCTATTGTCTCACAAAATCAGGCCCCTGAAGCCCCTGGAGTGGCAGAGCCTGACCCTGTGGGACAACAGCGCTGTCTGTTTTTTTGCTGATCAATTAGCTACGTGTCTGCAACAAAAATGACATCTGTTTTAAAACTTAACTGGCATGGTTCAGCCTCTGAGGACTGTCATCACTTTTCTCCATTGAAAAGAAATTCATGTGTATACATGCTCCACTCTTTTCAGTTTCATATGAGTTCTTTCTTCTGTGCAGTGCAAATAAGATCTGTAAAGCAAGCAGAAGTCTGAAAGAGTTCCTTCCTTTTCTTCAGCCTCAAATGCCAGCCACCCAGTCTTCTCTTCCATGTCACAAAATTAGTCCAACACATGAAAATAAACAAGGAGGAATACTGTCACGTACTGTGGTAATGCAATGTCTTATGCAGCCTTCTCACCTCCATCATTGCTTTTCCTTTAATTCAGCCTCCTTCCTCCACATTTTAAAATTGTTCAACATTCATCAGTTCTGACTTTGGCAGTTCTATTGTTCTGGCCCTTCTCTAATTTCTGTTAAAGAGCAACCCTGCTGGAACCACTGCTGGATGGTCTCAGTGACCTGGGGCAGGACAACATGTCTTCAGAAGTGTTGCATACTGGAGGATGTTAATGGATGCTAGGAGCGGATATTGGATTTATAGTCTGCAAGTGCTTAAGGAAGCCAATAGATACATTGAATGCTCTTCCTTCCTATGAAACTCCTTTTATGCTGTGAAATATCTGGAGAAAAAGAATGAAACCAGGTCCCAAAGTAACACGCAGTGTTCTGTGCCGGGTTCTGGGAGAATAGACTTTGCGGCAGTCAGTCATTCTTTGTGGATAAATATGATTGAACCAAAGAGAGTGCTTGGCTTAGTGATGCTAGGGCTCCTTGTGGGGGTGTTTGCCATTTCTCTTACAGTACCATCTCTGCTTGGACTCCTTGTTAGCGTGCCATGAAATTGTGACTAACTGTGGAAAGTTTACACCCTGCTGTGAGAAGATTATTGTTGTCATTTCCTTCCTGGGACTTCTGATGTGACATTTTAGCAATGTGGGTGTGTCCTTACCGCAACTGTGCATGCTGTTGCTTTTCCCTAATCCTTATAACTTCCCCTGAGAAATCCTAGAGCTGTTGACTGCATCTTCCTGAAGCTGAGAGAGATTTATTTTGTGGCTCTTCTGTTTTTCTTAAACTATGAAGCCATTTCAGTCAGAGGCATTACTTCCCATGGTAGCATTTTCCTTCTCTTTTCCACCCCTCCACCCTGCCCACTGTAAATTTATTCTTCTCTTCTGTCATCATGTCATTATGATGATGGACACTGGACACAGAAGTGGGAACATCCAAAGCTAAAAACCTTATTCTCTTCAGTTGGGCATTGTGTGAAACCTCATGTCCTCTGCGGATCAGATGAATTTGAGGACACAACACTTGCTGACCACTGATTTACTTCAATACCTCCTAACTCTTCTTCCCTTCCTCTCCCTGTGACTGACTGTTGGCCAAATTGGCTTTCCTTTTAGGGTTGCTTTTTGTTTCCAGACCTCATTCTGTCTGTGCTTGTATTTTCCAGCTATGCACAAACTGATCTGAAATGCTCATGAATTGGTTCATCAGTGTTTGGATCAGTAGTCTGAGTGAATTAGTGTATAGGTTAGTTGAGAACTGAATATTATGCTTATTTATGGGGTGTAATTGATTTAGACAGTATTGTTCATGTTTCTTGGCTACAATTTATGAAGCAGGTTGCTAGATCAGCTACAACGAATCCTCTTCTTTGTAAGCACATGATTTGATTTGAATAATGACATCTTCTACAAGCATTCATGTTGACAGAAGCCAGTCCTCTGGAGAGCAGACAAGTGAACACAGCTGAATCAGAAGTTGGATTTCACTTGCTTGTTTGTAATAGCCCAGGTAGGCTTTTCAAGGTCACTCTCGTTGGCCTTGTTCACAGGGAGAAAGGCTAGAGTTAGGGTTAGGCAGCCCTGCAAGAGAGAATTTGCTGGGGAAACTCAGAAGGTATAATTGCTTTCAGTGGTTTTAGAGGTCTATTTTTAAAAGCTGGTCTATGGTACCTAGATCTCTGCCTTGGTCATTAGTACAGCAGTGGAAATGAAATACAGTTTCCAGAGTCAACTACCATATTTACTCAAATACAAGACAAGGTTGAAAAAAGCCTCTCACCTTTTTTTCACATACAAGGAACCCTCATTAAATGCTTTGTCCATCATTACACTGCTGCCAAAAGTGGCATATATTCAATAATGAAACCAATGATGAAGTTGATTAATGCAGTCAGTGCTGAGCATGACTATAAAACACATGGCCTACATATGGGCAAACATACTGATGAGAACTTTACCACAAGGATAGATTAGTACAGCCCATCTGAATAATATATAGGGCAGGTTCTGTTGCCCGCAAGTCCCCCTTAGTGCTTACTGTTTTTCAAGTCATGGTGAGCCACTACACCACATACATTTCACCTTCCTTTTCACTCCCATGGATAAGCTTCACTTTGCTTTCCCATTTCTAATTATTCCTGCTTCTTGCTCTCCATGAAGTAGAGCTAGACTAGGTTGCCCTGTGCCTCATCTGCTTGTATATTTTTGGAGGATCCCAGGACTCATGACAAGAACACCCAGTGCCAGTCATGAGTAGAGGGCTAATAGCATGTGGATCCCTTGGGGGGGGGGTGTATCTGGAGTATACACACATACTGAGCAGTGCTAAATTGTGGCATCACCATGGCTTGAAATGCTGTTGACTATTAGGGCCCAGCCCAGTGAACTATATAGTAAATCATGAGCCTTTTGGCTTCAGACTAATATGCACAGTTTGTACTGCATATAAGTAGTTACAAAAGTGCTGCTTAAAAATATGTTTATGGAGTGTCTGTGCTAAAACTTGCAGCTGTTTCAAAAAAGGTAAAATGCATGAATTCTGCATGAACTCAGTCTATGGGTAACTGTAATAATTTGGCTATATGTAAATGACTACAGATTATGTTTATTTCAAGATCAGTGTTTTTAAACTTGGCTCTCACTTCCATGTACTCAGAGACAGCAGGGTGTGACAGTAAGAAATGGAGAGATGGGACTGCAGGCAGAAGAAGTTGGCGGGGGGAGGCAGAGGGCAAAGGGGCTATTTGACCTCCCCCCCCCAGATTTATTTTCTCTGCTGTAGCAGTGGGAAGGGGAAACATTCAAGGCAAACCTCCAAGAAATAGATTCTATACCTGGAAAATTTTAACAAATGTATACATTTTCTATATATAGAATCTAATTACTGGGGGGTTGCCTTATATTTGAGTAAATAAAGTAACTCCTATTGAAAAGGATACATTATTGCAAGATAATGGTCAAGGACAGCTGAGATTTTCAATAGAGACTAGTGATTTTTTTGGGAACTTTAATATTTAGGTACTGAACTGGTCACCATGAACTTGACTAGTGTGTCTCTGAAATTCAGCCCTATTTGACATGTCTCACATTTGATACCAAAAATCCCTAAATTGGATTGAACTTTTTTTTTGGGGGGGGGGGGAACAGTTTTCCATTAGGGGAAAAACTGGCTTTTTACCCAAATTAATTTTCATGAGACACTTGGTATCAACATTTGACCCTTATGAAATTATATACATTATTTTATTTAAAAAGTATTGGAAATGTTGCTTTTAAAATAGTGGGCTTCTGGATAGTGAAGAATTTTGCTAACTTTGAATTCAATTTATTTTGCAAGATTTGGGAATGGAAGCAGGGTTGTTTCATTTCCTGAGAAATAGGAATAACTCTGAAGACTTTGCAAAACTGGTTTCTCTTCTTTTATCCCCAGATTTCCTAACTGATTTTGAAAACTGTATGACAATTCTAACACCAGCCTCTTTTGCAGCAGACCCATCATTTTTGTTTCAATTAATTTTTATTTCCTTTTCTTGTTTGCTTTTCCTGTATTCCAGGGATGCAGGATGGAGTGAGTGGGTTATTTCAGTAGTTCACGGCCCTGTTACAGTCACTTCCCTGGTGAGTATTCTGTGGGGTGACTGAAATCTATTGAACAGTCATCCCCAGATCCATCAACAACGGCTTATGTTTTTCACACGAAGTTCTGGAAAAATAATGGCTGTATAGGTTATATATGCATGATAAATGTGCTCAGTGCATGAGAAATGTGCGGGACAACAAAGAGCTAAGAAGCAAAGGGCAAACTGCCTTACTTATGTAAGAAATAAAACTCATTGCTAAAACCAAGGTAAGTCCAAAGTGCCTCTTGGAGGAGGTTTACACAGCTGCATGGAGGTAAGATTTACACAGTATATAATATGGGTAGATAATGGGAGTGGAGACATGACCACATGGGTTCCCACACAGGGCAATAACCTAGGTACACGTGTCGGGTCTCTGAGAGGCTGGTATAGGTCGTGTTGAGGTTCATTTATCATAAACTTCAGGGTTAATTGTGTTGAGCAGGTGGCTGGACTAGGCGACCTTGTGAGGTCCCTTCCAGCCCTACTTTCCTATGATCTTATGCCATTGTATTGTGCTTTGCTGTGACAATAGTGAGCTACAACCAAACGGTCAGTATTGTTCTACTCTGAGACTTCAGTCTTCAAGGAGAAGATTTATCTTTTAGTAGGGCCACAGCTGTTGCTCCTCTGATGCCTCCCCTATACCTGGTATGAACAATATTGCTTAAAATATGGGGGTCTGTCTCCTCCACATTCTGGCAGGTGGGTGAATGGTGGAGCTGGGGTTGGGTATGGCTTTGCATATATTGCAGCACAAAGACCTGCTGTTATAGGCACTGCTGTTGGGAAGAATTGCTGCTTTGGCTTAACAGACTTCATAGAATCATAGAAGTCAGGTCGGGAGGGACCTTATAGATCTTCAAGTCTGACCCCCTGCCAGGGCAGGAGAAAAAAAAACCTGGGCTGAAATGATCCCAGCTAGGTAGGCATCAAGCCTCCTCTTAAAGGCCCCCCGGGGTAGAAGCCAGCACCACTTCCCTTGGAAGTTGGTTCCAGATCCTAGCTGCCCTGACTGTGAAGTAGTTCTTATGGATGTCTAATCTAAACCTACACTCCAACAACTTGTGGCTGTTATTCCTTGTTATGCCAGGGGGCGCTAGGGGAAACAAGGTCTCTCCCAAACCCTTCTGGTCCCCCCTAGTGAGTTTATAGACTCTCACCAGGTCCCCCCTCAGCCTTCGCTTGTGAAGGCTGAACAGGTTCAGGTCCCGCAGTCTCTCGTTGTAGGGTTTGCCCTGTTGTCTCTGGGTGGCCCTCCTCTGGACCCTCTCAATGTTGTCCACATCCCTCCTGAAGTGCGGCGCACAGAACTGGACACAGTACTCCAGCTGTGGCCTGAACAGTGCTGCATAGAGATGCACTGGTGGATGCACGACAAGGTCCGGTTAGCCCTGCCAACCTTGACCTCACATTGTCATCCCATGTTCATCTTGGAGTCAATAATGACTCCAAGATCCCTTTCTGCCTCCATGCTCTCAAGAAGGGAGTTTCCCCATCTTATAAGAGTGCTGCTGGTTACTACTGCCCAGGTGCAGCACCCTGCACTTGTCAGTGTTGAAGTGCATCCTGGTTTTGTTAGCCCACCCCTGTAACCTATCCAAGTCTTGCTGCAGTTTTTCCCTCCCTACTAGTGTGCTCACCCCACCCCAAATTTTGGTATCATCAGTGAATTTAAACAGGGTGCTTTTCACCCCGTCGTCCAAATCACTGATAAAGAAATTGAACAGTGCGGGCCCAAGGACTGAGCCCTGGGGGACTCTGCTACCCATTTCTCCCCAGGTCGAATATGACCCATCCACCACCACCCTCTGAGTGCGACCCTTCAGCCAATCTTGTAGCCTGTGCTGGCCCTTTCGCCCTCTGCTGCATGCTTATTTGTTCTTTAATCTTATGGTACCTTATCATAGGCTTTTTAAACACCAAACAGCTTGTGTCCACAATTTATGGAAGCTGTTCTGCTCATTTTTCCAGAGGTTAAAGATGTTTCTCACAAAGCCATGGCACTGGCCTGGAGTTTTCCAGTGTCCTGCTGGAAATGGTGTCTTCTGCACTGACCTGTTCACTGTCCTCTCTATTGAGTTGTTGTCTTTTTTTTATACTAGTTCTCCTTTATGGAGGAGAATTAATTGGGATGCAGAAGGTGTGTTGGCCATATCTCCAGCTTCCTTTGGCCCCTAACAGGTCTGAGGAGCTGTAGCAGCTTAAGTCCACTCCCACATCATGGCTTCAGACCCTGGCCAGGCAGAAGACCTTCTAAAGACATGTCTCTTCTGAGATCCTCCCAATGGGAAGGGTGGAAAAGCAAGGGTAGAGCATCAGGTCTCATTCTGTGACAAATTTCAGTTTCCCCCTGCAAACAGAAGTGATGCATAACTCCCAAGAGCAGGAAATGTGGGGGCTGTTCTATCCTAGGAGGTTCTTCTACTACCCTTACTACCTTTGTATCTTAATGTCTTCCAGTGGTACATGGGACATTCTGACCAGTATCTAGTGCAGGCAGGTTGTTCTCTCATTGTTTTCCCAGTGGGGAATGTAGGAGCACAGGTGCGCTTTGGAGAAGAGCAAGATGCTGGACAAAGCAGGGTATCTGGTCCAGAAACAGTGAGAACCTGATGGCTGTTTTGCCTTCATCCCAACAATGAACACCATGAAACCCAGGAGGCCTTCCCTGATTTGTTGATATACATTTGATAACAGATTATTAAAGGGCTTTGGTTACTGAAAATCTCTGTTCTATATTGTTATGGGTTCCCCTGCCTGGAAACCAAACAGTCTCCAAATGGGTGGAAGGACTGGATTGTCTAGTTGAGTTTGTGTAACTGAATGGCTCATATCACTCAGCCATAGTTCTAGCGGAGTTCCCAGTGACAACATTCCCTACCAGTTAGAGTAGACTGAAACAGGACAGGATTGCTCAGAAGTCTAGCCTGGAAGAGCGGGGTTGTGGGGAACCTTGTTATCTCAATAAGGGGAGCACTCTCCCTTACCCCTGACCTTATATTACCCACCTAAACCTCCTGTGGCAAGTGCCACTTGCATTAATGCTCTCTAGCCTTGTTTCTCCTCTTTCTTCCACAGCATGAGGCACATGGTTACACAGAGCTCCACAGAGGCTCCATGCTGTAAAAGTATGCCTCCAGCATTCAGCTGGGACTGTCTGATCCTACAGCTTTCATCAGAGAGGGCTGGAGCATTTCAGAAGCAGCTGGGAGACAAGGTGGTGTCATTCCTTATTAAATGAATGGGAAACCAGGGCACCAACACATTAGGTGATGTGCCCAAGGTAATGTGTGGAGTTGTTAGTTAGTGGCAGAGCTGGTGATTGAACCCACAGCTCCCATGGCCCAATCCAGTGCCTTAATCAGGAAACAAGTCTTCCTCCTCTGCCTTCTGCCTGGTCACAAACTATCCCAGTCTGTTGTCCTTTCATTCAATATAAGTTTGTTCTTCTAAGTGCAAGAACATCTTGATCTTTGGGACAGCTCCTAAAGTACCTTTCTCATAACTTTCAGGCTCTAGAAGGCATCAATTCCTTCTCCCCCCCCACTTTTTTTTTTCAAGGATGCTGTGTAGCTGCAGAGATCTGCATGAGATCCCTCCTGACCACCTTATGTTGCTTTTTTTTTACACAGTCCTGTAAACTTAAGAGCTGCCCCTGATCTACCTAAAACACCTGTCCTTAGAACCATGGCCAGTCCCCATCACCTTTTGGAGTTGACTCCAGTCACTTCACTTCACTGGCTGTTGTGGGCAAGGTTCTCATCTTCACTATTTGGATCCCTGAAACCTGTCATTTCCTCTGAATGCTGACCACAGAAAGGCAAATTGGCTCCTTGTGACTCTGGAATATGAAGTGACTGTACTTCACATACTGCTTTTTTGATGGGCAGGCTCTAGGCTGCCCCTTCTGTTGTACAATAGCACCACCTGTCGGGGTGATAACTTTTTATATGCCCACATTTGACACAGTCAGTCTCTCCTCCCTTTGAAAGTACAACCGGGTTTTTATGTTTGGACCTGTGATTTCACTTTCATTAAACATCACATTGAACTCCCAGAAGAAGCTGGCCAGAAACATCTAGGTTAACAAAGCAGGAAAAACCTCCCCAAGTGAGTTCTGGCTAAAAAGCCAAGGACTCTCCTCCATCTCTAGACACCCATATGCATAGGATCATAGGAAATAGTAGGCTGGAAGGGACCTGACAAAGTCATTTAGTCAAGGCAGGATCATCCCTGACTAAACCAACCCAGCCAAGTATCTGTCTAATCTCTTCTTGAAAATGTCCAGGGATGGAAATTCTGCAACTTCTCTAGGTAGCCTGTTCCAGTGCTTGACCACCTTTACAGTCATAAAATTCCTTCTAATCTCCAGCCTAAATATCCTATGCTGCAGCTTGAGGCCATTGCTCCTACTCCTGTCCTCTATGGCCACAGAAAATAGTTCATCCTCTTTATAACTGCCCTTCTGGTATTGGAAGACTGCGATCAAATCTGTCCCACCCCCCCACCCAGTTTTCTTTTCTTCAGACTAAATAATCCTAGTTCTTTCAGCCTTTCATCATAAGTTATGTTTCTGAGGTCTCCAATCATTTTGGTCAGTAATGGGCATTGGAAGAAGCCAAAGGGGCTTGCTGACAGACTTGCCACATACTAGCTCTTAGCAGCCTGGTCAAACGTCTTTGTACAGCTTGCCCCTGGACGTTTTTGGCTGCCACATGAGTTTATTGCTCCGGTGTCAGCCCCTTTTCTGTCTGTCATGCTTCTCCACAACTAGCTGGAGCTTTAAAGTCTATGTAGCCATTAGAACCTGATCCTGAGGTCAGTGAATTCGGTGAGAAGAGTCCCTTTCACTTCAGTGGACTTCAGATCAGATTCTTAATCTCAGCATAAGGTGCTATGGAATCTAGAAAAAACATGAATTTATACTATACTGAAATGAGGATTAACAAGGGTAGTGCTGAATGAAATAGGAGAAATGCTGTTTTTGATTGTTTTCCCCCTAGGCATCATTCCCAGTAGCTCACCCCTATAGTTTACCCAGTACAATGGCTTTTCAGAAATGTAATTGCAAGCTGCTTATCTTCCGCGTCTTGAGACAGGGCAGGAAAAAAAATATGCCAGAAAAGTGTGTAAGTGACGGAGGTGCCATGGAGATCTCTGTGGTACGGCAGAGAAGCCACCTGCAGAAAGTGATGGGGAGTGTGGTGAAAGTAAGAAGAGTCATCTTGTGGGAGTCTTCTCCAGGTAAAGGGCAGTGCAAAAAGGAGATCACATGTTGGAGAAATAATGTTGGTCCAAAGTGGAACGTGGATAGGTGTAAAGCAGCAGAGGCCAATGTGATAAGCAAGTGGTGCTCACTCTGTTGGCCCTGTGTGCTGAATGACTCCCATGGGGCCAGATTGGACCCTGTGCTGCTTCTGCCTGATCCTGTGTTCAGGCATTAGGCCCTGTTCTGCCCTGTGTGCCTGGATTGGGCCTATGCCACTCCTGCCTAGTCCTGTGCACCTGGGTATGGTCCCCAGTTGGCCCTGTGCAACCCAGTTGTGTTCCACACTGCCCCTGGCTTGCCCTTGAACACGTGGATCAGTCCTGTATTGCCCTATACACCTAATTTAGTAGGCAGAGCCACACTCTCTGGTCTGTAGTGCTCTGCACAGGCCTATACATTTGGCAGCAGGGGAGTGGCAATTAATGCTGCCACCCCACTGCTGCCAAATTTTTGGATCTGGGGGAAACTCCATGGACCAGATTATGTGGATCCATTTGAAGGATCTGGCCCACAGGCCAAGGGTTGAACACCCCTTGTATGTGCAATTTCTAGTTAAAGTACTGGATCAGGTTTCCTGACAATAAGTCACCTCCTCCTGTTTCTGGCAAAAATCAGTCTCTGTCGCATATCAGTCTTGTTTCAAATGCATTTAAACTATGAGCTCTGGGGTTTAGCAGCTCAGGATTGAAAGGAAAAGAGCTTCTTTTATTGCTGGCTAGCTCCATAATCTTTGATTGTAGAATTGGTGAAGAACGGCTTCTGTTTGCATGAATAATGCTTGTAGCCACGATCAAATGAGACTACTGGAATCCTTACAACCAAAAAGCTTTTGGAGGCATGTCCAAGGATTGCAGTGTTGCTAGATTGGTTCACTCTGCTCTCCTTGTGCATTGGGATGAGGTGAGCTTGAGTTTGCTTTGACATCCATTGGTCCCAATTGCTGTAATGTTAAGTCATATTTCTGGGTTTGTTTGGAGGGCAGTTGGTGTGCTGGGTGCTAGGTAAACATGGTAGAGGCAGCACCCTTCCTGTGGTGCTTGCTCAGAGAAGGGAAAAATGAAGAGACAAAGGGTACAGCACTGAGACCCACAAAAAGAAGAAACAGTGAAGGAGAAATTGGAGGCAGAGATGAACCAGGCTACAAACCCAGAACCATGAAAGCCCCAGGGAGGGGGACTGACTGTGAAAGGTAGTAGAAAGATGAAGGGGAAAAGAGGGCCTCAGAGTTGGCCAGGAGTACTTTTATTATATGACTACATAAATAATTAAAATAAGTACTACATTAGTTTTTATTTGGCATAGTTTCCTCACAGTGATCAATATGCCTTAGCAGGGAGGGCAGGTATCTGGGATACTATCATACAGAAAGAAGCACAGGGAGATGTCATTCACAACAACCCTTCATCCCAGGAACAAGATCTCAGAGGCTCCTAGGCATGATGATAACATCTGCTCTGTGCCACGTGGAGTTAAAAATCAGAGGAGTTTGCTGTCCTGCTTAAGTTAGTCACTCTAAGTGCAGTTCCCGTTGTTAAGTAGACAGACCAGACCTTCCTGACATTGGACAATAGCCCCTAGATGTCTCACCACTCCTTCCTGTAGAGGTCACCAAAGCAGCACAGAAACTGGAGGCCTGCTGTCTGCCATTCAAGGAGGCAAGATTTGTTCGGTTATCTCTTTTCTCAGACCAGCTTTAGAGCTGGAGGAGATGGCAGACAAACTCTCAGGCACAAACATTCCTTCAGTAGGCTGGGGGGAAATAGCAGATAATAGTCCAAGCTAAAGACCAGCGAGAAGAATTACTTTTGTTTAACCCCTTTATATAAATGAAAGTGACTGGGTTTCTCTTGTATCCTGCCTCACCATAAAATTGGTCCAATAAGAGATTACCAATAAATCCTGTCTCTTGAATATTCCAGGGACCCTCAGGACTACTCCAACGCACTACGAAGCTATGGAAAGTCGGGTAGACACAGCAGATGATAACGAGCACTCTAAAACTGCTCTGTTCTAGTGCTGTGGAAAACTCCAGCATCTGTCTGGGATTTCTCCTTGCACCTTTGTCCAAGGCTACCAAGGTTGGAAAAAATGAAAAATCCTTATGACCAGCGTTTCTGAAAGGGAAAGCTGATTTTGAGTCTAACAAGTGGGGGATCTTGTGTGTAAGGCTGAAAACCACTGGTCTAAATGTTTCGTTTTGACTCTTCAAAAATGAAATGTTCCAATTTTCTTCAGACTTCTTCTTAAAATACAAAAAAGCACATTGAATGAGAATGTTTACCTTTGCCTAACTCGGTATGGTTTTTCAGATCTCATGTGTATACACATTTTGAGATTTCAGCTGTCTGTCTTGATTTGGGATGGGAACAATATTGGGACTCCCCCTGTTTTTTGAGGAAAACACTTTTGTGCCTTGCAAGCCAAGTCACATTCCCCCTTCCTGCAGCCAGGCATCGGGCACCGCTCGCCGCTCCTCTGGGGGACTTGGCCCACATGGTGCAGCATGGGCTCTGCCTGAGGGGATTTTTAGCATGGGACAGAGCATGTTGGCGCCCACACCACTGCCACCTGCAATGGGGGGATTAAATTTCCCCCTTCCCCTCAACCTACCGGTGTCTGGCCTCCGTGGTCCCAGGTGCACGAGCAGAGCCTATTGGTGCCCGTGCTGCCCCCTGCCTGCAATGGGGGGGATTAAATCCACCCTTCCCCTCAGGCTACTGGGGTCTGGCTATGCCTCTGCTCCTACTGCTGGAGCAGTGGGGAGGGGGAGAGGGGCTGGGGACACCTGGCAAAAGCTGCTGCCCCCCTGCCAGGCAGACCTGGCTGCACTCCAGAGCAGGGTTTTGCTCCCCCACCCACTTTTCAGCCAGCTGGAGCAGTGATAGCGCTTCTGTTAGGGAGGAGAGGGACGGGGCCAACCCTGCATGGCTGAAACAGTTTGCACAGCCAAGCCCAGCCCAGCCTAGGGATGCAGAGCATGCTGGGATGCTGGGGGACTCTAATTTAACTCATACCAGGAACGGTTTGGGACACCAAGTTCCATAAACCAGTTTGACCTCAATCAGTTAAGTCTGATACTACATTCAACCAGGTTTATCTCAAACTGGTTTTGACCATTTTGAAACTGCACTGAACTTCCATTCTGTTACAGGTTTAAACCGGTTTCTTATCACTTAAACTGGTTTATGTGTAACTTCTGTCCCTAGCCCTCAGGAACAGATTTTCCTGGTGAAATCTATAAAAGAAGAGCTCAGATTAAAGCCTGTGGGTCTCTCGACTGCAGCAAAGTTCAGCTGTGACATACTGGTGAGCCGTGAGTACGACTCCTATTTGCATGAACTGAATGTGAGCTACACTTTAAAGTCTCCTTTTCAGTCAGGTCTGCAGGGCCGGGACCTTCAAGTTACCAAGTCAAATGCAAATCAAGCAATAACTACCTAAAAACCAAGTAGGATGAAAGGATCAAAGCCAAGGGTTGTTTGTGCAGACATTTATTGGAAGGTCCCAGGCAGTCATCCAACACCAAGATTAGGCCAAGCATCAGACCTGATTTCAGGATGAAGGGCTAAATATGACTTGCAGTCCAGTGTGGTTCTCGGATTGGGCGCAGGCTTCCTGGGGCTTCTCAGCTCAGTGTCCTGCTAACCTGTGTTCTGCTATGGCCAGCCTGTATCTATTTTGGGCACAAACCAGGCTCATTTTTCCTCAGTATCCACCAATGCAAGGTTGACTTAAGTGATCCAGTGTCAGAGCACCAGCTGAGTGACTCCTAGTTCCCTCCAAAATGACACAGGTTTTATCAGTTGACATATTTACCTACCCTACAAGATTGCATTGATTAGCCTGAACTGCATATTGACCTTTTCACTTATGATTCTGCAGAGAAGAAATGCCAACACATAGCTCAGTTCTGGAAGGAACAGGAGAGGCAAGGAGAACATTACAAAGAGCCCCTTTGCACCAGCCTTCTGTAACGAAACAATGGACAATGGCTGCACAGGAATGTTTCCGGGCACGAAACCAAGGTTCACATGCATACAATGCTGCATTGTAATTATGCTAAACCAACCGGTCACTTCGCAAGTAGGGTCATCGGTGCTTTTTGTAGACAGCTGCACACAATGTGGAGCATATTCCAGTCATTGTGTTTGGTCAAGGACTGCGCAAGCAGCACTGCTCACAGGGCCAAGGTTGAAGGTGCAACTTATCATAGACACTAGGTCAGCAGTTCATAGGGAAACAGGATTAAGGTCCAAGGTACATATGGGATGACAGGAACAGCTAATCTGAAGCTGACCTGTCAGCAAAGGTCCCAGGGTCATTCCTAAACAGGTAAAACAGGTTGGGATAGAGGGATGAAAAGACGGGGGATGCAGGCAGCTCTCACTGGCTCTCTGAAGGACAGGATGGAGCTAACTGGAATGCTCCACTTCAGACAGCTTGGACTTTGCTGGTTCATAGTTTTAGCTCAGTCAGGGGTTGGAAAGGAAGCTTGGCTTTGCTCTGAAGTCACATAGCCCAATATTTCAGACCTGGGTGCAGCTGATGATGCAGGATAGCCAAGAGGAGGGGTCAGGGAGTCTGCCTTGCAGAAACACCTCAGGGGAAAAAGCAAATTAATGACACTGTTAATTTCCCCCCTCAAGTTGGCTCCTGGTAGAACTCTGCCTGCAGGGAAACAGGGGATGCAAAAGGCCCTGTGAAAACTTACTAAACCCACCGGGGTAAATGAGCCAGCTTTCTGGAGAGAATCACTGGTATTTTCTCAGAGACTAGCAGCTCCCTTTTTCTATACACCTGTGTGATGATACAAAAGTAGCACTAGAAGGGACTTCACAAAGGACCTGGTCATCTAGTCCAGTCCCATGTTCAAGGCAGGATCATCCTGACTAAATCATCCTAGCCAACTGTCTGTCCATCCCGCTCTTGAAGATGTCCAGGGGAGAGAGGCTGCTTTTGCCCCACACTTGGCAAAGCTCCCACTGAGTTCAGTGGGCCGAGGAGTACATTGCTGTCTTTCTTCCACCTACATCCCCTGCTCAAGCTTTCTAGCTTTCTTTCTTGCCTCCTCTGTGGTTGGTCTCATGCCTTTTTCTGTCTTTGACTATTTTGGTAGCAAGAATGCTTCCTTTCCTGCACGCATGTGCATGCTCTCTGTTTGTCTGTTTCTCCATGTAGGATTGTTCTTCCCTTTTTGTGGGGATCCTGGTGGCATTTCCTTCTCTGTACCATCAGACCTATTTATTCAGTGCCTGCAGCCCATGGGAAGTGTTTCCTGGCTTGGTCTCTGATCTTGTACTGCAACCATGGCTTTACGAAAAACAGAGAAGAGGTTGGAAAAATCTGGGAATATCTTACCATAGGAGTTAGGGGGTCACCAGGGGCCCTGGCATGTACCTTTGGATGAAAGGTTGTTAGGCCCATCTTTCTCTGCACAGATCCAGAAGACTTTTGTGCTGTTTTCTTTCCAGTTGCCTCATGGCAAAGTGCTACTCTTAGGAAGAAAAAATTAAATGCACAAATACAAAATGAGGAATAATAAGTGAGGAGCAAGAATTTCTTAGGGTGATTATCTTTTTTTTGGTCAAATAAAAGATATCACCTTAGAAATCCTTGTCTCTGCATATTTTTCTAGATCATCATGATTACAACACCACTCTTATGCTAGAACAGCAGGTGAGGCAGCTGTATGGCATAAAAGAGTCTGGGCTTTGTAGCAGATTACAAAATAAATATGAAGCAACTGTGATGCAGTTGCAAAAAAGGCAAATCTTTTTTCGTGTATTAATAAGAGTGCTATGTGCAAGACGTGAGAGGAAACTTATCAGCTCCATTTCATGTTGGTGAAACCTCAGCTAGAGTACCATGCCCACCCTGGGGCATTGCACCTTCTGGAAATTTGTAGACAAATTGGAAAGAGTCCAGAGAACCACAAGAATCGTATAAACAGGAGAAGTTATGACCTGTGAGGAATGACTGAAGGAATTGGGTTTGCTTACTCTGAAGAGAAAGGAGTGAGGGGGAAATCTAACAGTCATCAATTATGGTGGACAAGGTTGTTATAAAGAGGTTTGGGTTGGTAATCAGTTGTTCTCTGTGTTAGAGAAGTAAGGCAGGAGGTAATTGGCTTAATTAACAGCGAAGGAGATCTGGTCTCTTCTTCTGATTATAAAGCTACTTCCTCTTTTCCTCCAAAAGAGGAATAAAAAATTATGCTCAACTTATACATGTGGTTGACCTGCAGTCAGGCCCTGCGTGGTCTTGGCTTTTGTACTTGCATTTTTGTTCATGTGATAAATATACTGAGTTAGATTTTTTTTTCATTTTTTTATTTTTTATTTTGGCACATTTATTTTTTACTTTAGTGCATTTTTAGTTTTAGTGCATATTTTTGGAGCATTTAAAGCTTTGAGTTCTTCTCTTATTTGATTGTTCTGGGGGATTCTGTAAGGGCAAGAGAAGTAGAAGGTCTTTTTAAAACGGTACTTATCCAGTTATATTCAGGGAAGAAGCTGTTTTTGCTAAAACTGACCCTGGAAATGTTGAGTTAACTTATATACAGGGTCATCTTAGTATTGGGACAATATGGTGGATTAGTTAGAAAGTGTTCTTTGATATCTCTCAGCATAGTGAAACACTGGAACAGGTCCACCAGGGAGGTGGTGGATGCCCTGTCATAAGAGAGATCTTTACATTGGTCAGGGATGGGCTTGGGTAGCTTTGATCCTGCCTCGGTGAAGATGGCTGGACTACTGATCTCTTGAGCACTCTTCCAGCCCCATACTTTTTACAATTCGGTAGCCCCAGCCTTCATAGCAGAGGAGGCTGGTCTGTGACATAATTGCCTTTACAATTTACAGTAGCCTGGGCAGTGCCCAGAGGAAAAATAGTTGTCATTGCAGGAGTACTTAGAGCAGAGGAGACCCTGGCAGCAAAGGCTTTGAATCTCCCCTCAGGATTACACCTTCAGTTCCACCCCCACAGTCCAAAAATCCTAGTCAAACTTTTAGATCTTTTATGCCTGCAGGTAAAAGCAACCCCAAATGCTACAGTTGCATAAGCTGATGAAAAAACTGCTCTCAGTTGCTTAAACAGCGATCTTCCTCCTTGCCAGCTTCTCCCTAGTTTAAAAAAGGTTGTCCAAGGTTGCAGAAAACCTGGGGGCATGGTGGTTTTGTTTGCTTAGCAAGCAGCCAGCTGTTTGCATGGTGGGGGAGGGGGATCTTAGTTGGCTTTTGCTCTGGGGAGCATGCAATACAAGTCACACTACTCTTCCATTTGCCTCAGAAACAATTTTGTGCAGTGGGTCATGGATTAAAGGACTGTGTGAAGGAAAGGCCTTACTTCTCTCTGTGCTCTTTTTGGTGTCCCCTCACACCAGGGACAAATCTCTCCCTGTCCTCTCTTACATTCTTTAGGGCTGGTGGCAGGCCTTTGGGTACCTTACAAGCATATCTTTTTCTTGAGAGGTAGTGTCAGGACCTGGGACTCTGGTGCAGTTACCCATAAACCCTTAAGCTGAGATCAGGGCATAAAGCTCTGATGCACTCAGACCTGACTGGATGCAGGGCTGGTGTCAGGATACAACCCTATGTCTTGTACTTTGTGCCTCCAGCTCTGCCTGTACAGGGTTGATATAAGGACACAAGAGTCTATGGCTAGGTACAGACCTAGCCCAAGGCTGAATTGATTCAGTCTTTGCAGGTTAGTCTAAAATGCACAGATTAAATTGAAACAGAAGTGAACAGACATTTATTTACGTTTGATTCAGTGAATGCAGCCACATGCCTGCAGTGGCTAAGGTCAGAAGCTGGGGGGCACTACACCAGGGTTCTCTGGCTGTGTGTTCACCTCCTTTCCTGCTGCCCCTGAGGTCTCTGGGATTTGCAGTCCAAAACTACAGCAGTAGGACTCTGCAGGTTTGCTCATCACTTCTTCTTCCTGCTTCCAGATGCCTCTGGGATTTGTAGTCCACAGTTGTAGCTAGCAGTAAGTTTGAGTGGGGGAAGGGGTGTTTAACCCCCTCCCTGACCCCAGCCCCCAGCCAGGGTTTGCTTTGGGGGTGAGAGGGGCAGTTCCCCCCTTGAAGACAGGGCTGCATGCCTAGCCAGGCTTGCCCCCTCCCCCCCTTGTCAAGCTAGGGAGCAGAGGGGTGGAGCCAACCCTGCTCCCTAAAGCAGACAGCATAGCCCAGCCCAGGCCAGGGCTGCAAAGCATGCTGGGATGCCGAGGGACTGTGATTTAACTTGAACTAGGAAGGGCTCTGGGACAAAAGTTTCATAAACCAGTTTGATCCAAATGAGTTAAGCCTGATACTATATTCAACCAGGTTTATCTTAAACCTGTTTCTGCCATTTTGAAACTGGTTTATGTGCACTGAACTTATGTTCTGTTACAGCTTTTAAACCAGTTTCTGATCACTTAAAGCGTTCATGTGTAACTTCTGCCTCTAGCCTATGAGGTACTGGATTCTCCTGTGGTTTGGGCCTGTTTGGGCTCAGGCTTCCTTGAGGGCAATATAAGAGTTGAATCATTGCACAGTTGATGCTGAATCAGAGCCCTCTGTGAACTATGTGTGTCCTCCACCCAAGGTTTGAATTATACTTGGACTATTGGGTTGGGTGGCGGGGAGCCTGCAGTACTGTGGGGATGGGGCCAGTGGTGGTGGCAGCTGGAAGGAGTTGTTGCCGCCTGGGCTTAGAAAGGCACAGGGCAGGTTGTGGGCTGTGTGCTGTGGCTCATGGGCTCCAGGCTGTTGCGGGGAGGGGTTGGAAGGGGTGTTGACTGGCCTGTGGGGGTGCTCTTGTCTCTTAAGGGGGGCTCAGTCCCCCTGAGCTCCCCTATATTTGAACTCTGCTTCCTTCCCTACAATACTGCAGGGTGGAGGTCATGCCACAAAGTTCTTTGAGTTCCCTGCTGACATGGAGGCATTTTCTGCCTCAGCCAGAACTGTTCTTCAGGGCTTGTGTCTGTGCCTGCACTGCAGATATGTGTAACAGACAGGGCTTTTTACTCCTGCATATCTGATGCCGGAGAATTGGCCTCTAAAATTTCTTTCTTTCTGGTCTCTGCCCTTCTGTAGGACTGATGTGACTGGTCCAATCTCAGAACAGATATAAGGCTGCAGACCGAGTGGAAATGAAGCAGGAAGGTGGTGAGGGAAGCTTGTGGAATGTGGTAAGATAGCAAAGCTCAAGAAGTTATTTAAACTAAACATGTGTACTTTAAAAACATGGAAATCCAGCCTTAGTAACATTTATAGATAAAGACTGTAAAATAGGGTATGGAAAATGAAAGCTGAAAACTTGGAAAGAACACCGAAAGGACTGGTGAGGAGTGGATATTGTACCTACTTTTAAAACTGCTTAGATTATCAGCTGCAATGGCAATACGAATGAGAATAACCAGATTTTTATAACCTATTGATTATTGGCACTTTCAAGGAGTTGCTTTCAAGTGGGTGTTACAGAAAGCAAAGCCATGACTACACAGTCAATGTAGTGCCAAGCAGCAGTGTCCTCAAACACATTGCACTGCTCTATCCAGGCTATCGCCTAGATTGGAAAAACATTTATCCACATTTAATTAGCCATTTTGTATGGGTTAATTAGAACTGCTGAGAAACTGGGTCAATAAACGTGCCCATGGGACTGGGGGATGCATCCTCACTGCTGTTGGTTGAGACGGTAACACACCTAGAGCAGTGCATGGGTCAGGAATGAGGCAAGAGAGGAAAAGCAAGGGGGAAGAGGTCAGTTTTTAGCATGGGAAAAGGATTTCAGCAAAATGTCTCATCCAGAATACAGTACCTAATCAACCAGGGAAAGATGGTGACTAGTGAGGTGCAAAACATGTAGAAAACAGCCTGTTGGTTAGCTGAAACCAGAGAAGTCTGTAAGGAGCTTCAGACAGATATGAATGCGCAACACAGTAGCAGATAAAATTAAGTGTTGATAAATTCAAGGAATTCCCTTAATTGGGAATAGTTAAAACTCTGCATGCATCTTACTGGATATAGGATGACCTGTATTTACTCATGGAGAAAGCTGAGGCATCAGTGCTCAATAAAAACCCCTGTTTAGGGAGTCTCAGTGGTTAAACTCTCTCCTCCACCCCAACCCCCCCCCCAAAAAAAACAAAACAAAAAACAAACAAACAAAACCCCCCCAACTAAACAACCCCAGGATCAGGTGGCATGAGATGTAAAACACAGTAAGACAAAGCCGTAAGTCAAAGGGAGCCCTCCCCTATTCAGTTCTTGTGAACCCCATCCCAACACGGATGGATCTTTGAAAACTCCTGGTGCTCTGGTGTAGTGCCCGAAGACTGGAAGAAGGCCAATGTGGTGCCGATCTTCAAGAAAGGGAG